>NC_133872.1:7524401-7526698 GCF_044706935.1 Curcuma longa | reverse complement strand
ACCTAACCAAATGTTTCAAATTTCCTTCGCAAATTCAGGATGTGTTCTATCAAAATGTTTCCACTGCAGTCCATCTGATGGATGACACATTATTCCCTCTTCTGTTTGATGAGTTGCATGCCAAGTCATGTGTTCAGCAGTAACTTTTGATGCATAAAGTCTTTGTAGCCTAGGAGTCAAAGGCAAATAAAATAACTGAGTGTATGCTTTACGTCGTTGTTGACTCCTTTTGGTAGGCTTGTATCTGACTTGATTACAAAATTTACAAACTTCTGCATTTACATCATCACCCCAATATAACATACAACCATCTCTGCAAACATCAATTCTTTCTACTGGAAGCCCTAAGTCTTTGACGAGTTTTTTCATATTATAATAATCATTGGGCATTATATGATCACGTGGCAATGCCTCCCCCATAACTTGAACAAAATCATTAAAACAATCTTGAGATACATTATGTTCTGCTTTGACATTCAACAATCTTGCAGTAACAGAGAGTTGACTGTGAGTGTCACAACCAGCCCACAATGGTTCATCTGCAGCACTCAATAATTCCTGCCATTTGAGATATGATTCATTATTTAAATTTGCATCAACTCCGGGTAATTGTGTCTCCTCTAACGGTGATGCATAAGCATAAGGAGTAAACATTTGTTCAACCATTGGAGGAAAACTAGAACTTGGACCACTCGATTCCGCAAAAATATTCTGACCTGCAGCATCAGTTACCATCCTCTGATATGGATTAAATTGATCAATATAATAGCTCTGATCTCCCATGCCTGAGTATTGTATGTTTTGCCCATAATCTTCATCAGATATGAACGGTTCACCATGAGAAGTCCAATTATAGTAATTGGGGGTGAAACCAATGTTAGGAAGTATACTGAAAAGACTAGCTCTTTTGTATATAAATATTTATGAAATAAAGTATCATGTTTTGGTCAAATGATTGCAATAGTGTATTTTGCAATAAAGTCCTCTTAATTTACATTGTAGATAACTTGGTGTCTGTGAGACATAGAAGACCATGATTATCGGTCTCTTGTGAATTATAAACTAAGGCTCACAACCAAGATGACTTTAGACAAACCATCGGGAACGATTGTAGTGTAATTCGGTGACTGTCTGTCTTGACTGTAGAATTACACTAGTGTACTTTGTGTGTATTGAGTAGGACCATTGAGGTTGTTCGATTTACACTGACTCGCAAATTGAATAAGACCTCTGTTATTATAATTATGCACTCTTAATCCCGATATAATAAATGGGCACCTATACTTAGTAATTATTGCTTTGATTTACCAAAGGGTGAGATATTTCCGTCAGATCAAATATTCTCGATAAGTTGGGTGATGTTACTATTTATACGGTGTGCCATTAATTATAGAAGGAATTCGTGTCCCAGTAGGGCTGATGATGTCCCCTTGGAGAGCTCATAAGGATTGTCAAGTCAAATCTTGCAAGTGGACTTGGTCCGACTGACAATAAGGTTGAGTGGTACTTGGTGTCTCCCATTCTACGTGTCACGTGGTGCATCAAATTAATAAAAATCGAGACATTTCAACACTAAAAATGAAGGTGTAGTATGGAGTCCCAAGTCGTATTTTTTCCAAAGATACTAATTATGTGTGCTTGATTTGGATCTTCAACTATTTTCTTTTTGGATTTTTATATTCTAACTTCTTATTGTCTCCTAATTGCAAACAACTTAAAATGCCACAACTCTAAACAAGAATTTTAACTAAATGAATTAACCGAATGAAATTGCATCTAAACTAAGATTACTGAATAACCAGAAACTTAAACTAATTAAACGCAGAATTAAAAAAACAAAAATAAACTGCAGTTCATAGTAAATCTATATCTAAATTCAATCTAACTCTAAATTCAACTGAAATTAAACTAACTATTTTGATTTAAAAGAGCTAATTGCAGAAATCTAACTACAGAAATCTAATGATCGAACTTTTGCAACTACAAAAACTGAAACAGGAAATTAACAAAAACAGAGCTCACATGATAGTTCAAATTTCGATTCAACTAATGAAATGTTCTTGTACTAAAATAAGCTAAGCAGAAATTTTTCAATGAAACCAATTAGATCTAGGTTAAGAAATATTGGAAGAATTCATTCACAAACTCAAGATCAAAGATCAAATCCCTTCTCTTCGCTGATCTGCGAAGGAACCTCAGAGAACGCCCTTATGGCTCTCAACAGCTTCTTCCGAATTCTTCAGCCAATGAAGCAGATCCTTCCACCAGCAGGGAACGCCCTACTAATTGAAGTTACT
>NC_133872.1:7499427-7524345 GCF_044706935.1 Curcuma longa | reverse complement strand
ATTAGATCAAGTTGCATCCATTGGATCGAAATAAATAAAGAGGAATAGAAAGAGAATAGATTAGAACCGTTGGATGAGATTAAGTCGCGTCCGATGGACGAGATCTCTCCGGTTCGGTTTTAATTCTCTTTGGAAGGAAGAACCGGTTCACGAGGTGAACCAGGTATGGTTCAATGAACCACACGCCCAAGGGAATAAATCATGGCCATTGGATCAAAGGGATTAAGTTATACTAAAGAAGATTATATCGTAACCATTAGATGAGATTAAGTTGCATCCGACGGATGAGATCTCTTCGGTTCGGTTTTATTTTCTTCTTTAATATAAAGTTGGTTCACGGATTAAACCAAATCCCATCCATAGGTGGCCGGCCACTTAAGATAAGGTTTGGAATTATTTTTTAAATAATTTTGAAAAGATCTAACGGCTAGAAACCAAGCAAGACAATCTAAAGGCCAGGATTTAAGAAGTTTCTATAATTTAGAATTGGTTCGCGGAATCAATCAAAATTAAAGAAAAATTTTGAATTGGCAAAGAGAGCTTGGTCTTGGGCGTGAGGCTATAAAAGAGGGGAGGGGGTGGACGGCAAGAGCAATCAAGAAAGAAGAAGAGAAACCGAAACAATTTCGGAAACTCCTCCTTCTCTTCTAGTTGCCGCCGCCCCCTTCCCTTTTCTTCTTCCTTTTCTTTTTCTTCTTCCACCGCCCCCTTCTCCTTCTTCTCTTGAGGTGGCCGAACCTCCTTCCCAAGGTGGTGGTCGGATCCTAGCAAGGAGACGAGACAAGGCGAAGTTGCTGCGAGAAGAAGAAAGGCGATCCAAGGTTTCTTCATCCGGAGGTTGCAGTCCTTAAGTTCTGGAAGATCGTGTTAGGATCGGTTGGTTCGCTAGAGGGGGGTGAATAGCATTTTTCGATTTTTCTTGATCTTTCTCTGCACAGAGTGTTAGCGGAAGCAAAAATATAAAAGAGAAAATAATATATCAACGCTAACCCGGTTTGTTTACTTGGTATCCACCTCCGCAGAGGTGACTAATCCAAGGATCCACACGCACGCACACACCCGATGCACTATGAATCTTCTCCTTCTCGAAAACCTCGAAGGCGGAGAAACCTTTACAACTCTTTCGATCTCCTCAAGAATGATATGAAATAATGTTTAGGAGGAGAGGAAGAAATCAAAGAATCAGAGAACAACACGTTCTCAAAAGAAGCACAAAGAATGAAAGAATGGCAGAATTCTTGAGTTGATCTCGTGCAGGCTTCTTTTATAAAATCTTCATCATCAGTCGACTGCTGGCAGGGTCAGTCGACTGATGTCTTCAATCGGCAACAGAATCTCGCATTAAAGCGCATTAAATGCCTGCCAATTTTCTCTAACGTTCAAGTAGCAGTTGACTGTTCCAAGACCAGTTGACTGGCATCAGTCGACTCACCATACACCAGTCGACTGCCCAGTCGACTCCTGTCTTCCTCTGGCTCGACTGATTTTTCTGTGTATGTCTGATTTATGAGCAGTCGACTGCTGATGTGCGTAGGATGTATACATGTATTTATGCTTTATTTGCACATCTTTCTGGGTTTATTGCTAAATTCTTGTGTGCATTGCATCCCTTATTTATGCATTTAGGCACATATCTTGCATTTCCTAGTTCGGAGATCTGCTCGTGCTTTTACATGTTTCAGGGTGGAAAATGGAGAAAAAACGGGTAAAACGGAGTACTATTGAAGACAAGGCAAGACAGGGCCGTGCCTCCTAGGGCCGTGTCTCTCAGCCTCCTGGCCGTGTTTCACAGGGCACGGGCGTGTGCTCAAACAGAAGACCAACAAGCCTGGGCCGTGCCTCACAGGCACGACCGTGCCAACATTCCCCCTCAGCAGCAACCAGAGGCCGTGTCTCACAGACACGGCCGTGCTTCAAAACAGAATCCAACCAAGTCAAGGTCGTGCCTCACAGGCACGGCCATGTTTCTTGGATAATAAGATAATGAATGATTGCTCCAAAGGAATTTAATTTCTATATGTGTCTTGATGATTTAATGGGTTAATTTCATGTGGGCTTGCAAAAAGGTAAAATAAAAGAAAAAATTAATGGAGGAGCCGGGGATTGATCCTTGGACCTCATGGATGGCAAGCCTAGTAGAAGCATGAGTTAACCAAATGTGCTAGCAAGATTATCTTGTTAGAGACACATAGAGAAATAAATTTAAATGAGAAGATAAAGGAAGAGAGGTTATAAAAGGCAGTTTACAATTACTTTTCTCTATTATATTCTTCCCACTCAATCAAGATTTTCTTGCCTATAAAGGTGGTGGCCGAAACTTTAAGAGAGGAAAAGGGAATTCGAAATTCAAATTTCGAATAAATAAGGATAAGGAATGACCTCTCCCCAAATGGTAAGTTTAAATATTACTCATCAATTTCCTTCCCACTCGGAGCTAGTTTTCCTTCCTTATGGGGCCATGGCCGAAACCTATGGAGGGAAAGGGGATTTAAAATTCGAAAAGGGGAGAGAAAGGAAGGTGTTGGTCGGCCAAGGGAAGGAGGAGGAGATTAGGAAAGTGTTTAAGGAGGGAATTTCATGCCAAGTGAGGAGGGGAAAGCAAGGAAGTTTTCCACCTCATTTTCCCTCCACTCCCATATAACCAAACCCTCTCCCTCTCCTCTCATTCTTTCCACGCCAACTCTCCCTCTCCTCTCCCCTTGTGACCGAAACCCCCAAGGACTCCAAGTGGCCGGCGCCCCTACAAGCAAGAGGAAGAAACCAACAAGAGAAGAGGATTAAGGCAAGGGATTGGTAAGAGTTAGCCTCCTTGGTTTTCTCTCCACCTCTTCTCCTCACCTTGTGTGACCGAAACCCTCTCCTCCTTCTCCTCTTCTTGTGGCCGAAATCCTCCAAGGAGGACAAGTGGCCGGCGGCCCCAACCAAGCAAGGGAAAGACAACAAGACAAGGGCTCTAGGAAAGTCATTGGTAAGGGATGGTTTAAGTTTTGGTTTTCTTACTTTGGTCGTTTGCTTTCTTCCTTATTCACCTCTGGCCGAATATGTTAAGGGGGAAAAACTCATGATTTTTGTTGTCAAAACAAGGAGACAACACCAAGAGGCAAGAAGGGCTTGGAGAAAGGAAGAAAAGGGCGCGAAGGAAATAGCAACAAGTTCATTGGTATAATAAAAATCAAGAAGTCAGAGTAAGACTCCCTCACCCTGCAGCATGATAGCTACGGTTGCTCTGTGACTTCTTGTATTCTTGTAGTTTCATGATAAAAATATAGGAAGTCCTAATTATAATGTTCAATACATGCTAGAAATTTTAAGAGTTGTTTAACATGCCATGTTTGTCAATACACTAGATGCCAGAGTGAACAAGCATTGGAACACTTGGGCTTTAATCAAGCTCTACGAGAACTAATAACTGCATTAATATTCAAGCTTAAGCCTGAAGAGTGGTCCTGCTGGCCTAAGGGACATACCGGTGATGGTAAGGACAAAACACCACAGATTGTGTTCATAAACATGATCAATCCTCATTACAGGATAGGTTGATTATTTTTCTGGTGTATGGTCTTAGCATGATTATCCCCAACGGAACACAATCATCGACCAGTAATAACCACAACTGGGTGACTAGTAACATGTTAACAATGTACAACTTCCTAGGAAAGATACAAGTAAGTTTTCTTTATTTCCTTGGTGTCATCGTGATGGCCTACGGACACATGAGGAGCATTCTAAAATCAGAAAACCAGTTAGGGTTGCAACCTTACGAAGGAATTTGGCGAAAAACACATAAAAAAATAGGAAAAAGGAAGGATCAACCTTACGGAGGAATCTGGCGACGAGCGAGAGAGATCCGGCGGCGAGGGAGAGAGATCCGGCGGCCAGGGAGAGAGATCCGGCGGCGAGGGAGAGAGATCCGGGGAGAGATCGGCGAGAGAGATCCGGCGGCGAGGGAGAGAGATCCGGCGGTGAGGGACAGAGATCCGGCGAGAGATCGCTGAGAGAGAGAGATCCGCCGGCGAGGGAGAGGTATCCGGCGAGAGATCGGGGAGAGAGGGCGTTGTTGCGTGTGAGAGATCGGCGAGAGAGGGCACTGTTCGCGTGCGAGAAGAAAAGAGGTGACGGTACCTAGGGTTTTACTTAAGTTTTTTTGCGACGAATCTCTTTCGTCGACAATTTCGTCACCAAATTGGCGACGAACAATGTATTCGTCGCTAATTTGGCGATGAATTTTCTGTTCGTCGCCAAAACTCAGAATATTTGTCTCGTGGTATCTGTTTGGCAACGAATTAAACGTTTTGTCGCCATATTCGTCGCCAAATTTGGCGATGAATCGGGTATTCATCGCCATTTTGGTGACGAACACAAAATTCGTCACCAAATTGGCGACGATTACCCGATTCGTCGCCAAATTTGGGCGATATGATGGTTTTTTTGCAACGAAAAAATCTTTCATCGCCACTTAGCGATGAATAAATTATTCGTTGCAAATTTGCGATGAATTTAGCAACAAATTATTTTTTGCAACGAATTCTGCGACGGATTTATTGAGTTGCTAAATTGGCAACTAATAATCTTTTCGTCGTAAATTTTGTTGCAGATTAGCGACGAAAGTTGGGTTCGTCCCAAAATTCGTTGCTGATTGGCGACGAAAATTATTCGTCCCAAAAATTCATCGCAAAATCGCTGATTTTTTGTAGTGAGGTTTCGGTAGAGAAGAGGAAAGAAGGGAAAGGAGGTTTCTAAATGCCTTTGGCATTTTTTTCCTCTCATCAATTACTTATAGTGAATGAAGGGAATGGGAGTTTCGGCCATGGAAGCAAATGGCTTCATTACTCATAGTAAATGAAGAGTTATGTGTCTCTTCACTTGGTGTCTCTTCACTTTTCATGGTGCCTCTTCATATGCCTTACACATATCTACAATTTCCCTTATCGTTCTAATAGCACACCCTTGCTAGGGCCCATGGTTACCTCATGCATTCCTAAAGCTTGCCATTACCTAAGGTCCAAGGTTCATTCCTTGGCACCAACATTTTTCTTACTCTTTTTCTTTTTTTTTTTTTGGCAAAGCCCACATAAGGTAAAACCCATCAAGAGTTATGCTATTCTTTTTAATTACATGGAGCCCATTTGATTTTAGGATAAAATGCTATTAGTGATCCATTATGGATTTTTACCATTAAGAACCCATGTAAGGCCCATTAGTACTTACACTAAAATTTTCATAACCTAAGCTATCATTCATGTAGACATGTTCAATATTAAGGAAATATTGAAAGGATTTTAGGGTGTTACATGAGGAACTCATAAGGATTATCATGTAAACCCTGCAATTGCTTATGTTATTAGATCTCAAGAAAAGAAGTAGAACGTGTAGGATCGAAAACATACTAGTGGGGGGGGGGGGTGAATAGCGTGTTTTACGCTTTTCAATTTTTTAATACGATCAAAATTAGAAATACGTGCAGAAGCGAAAAGATACTTGCAGAAGCAGTTGTATTGAAAAACAAAGAAAAAACAGATAACACTTTTATTTACTTGGTTCATAGCCCAAGGCTGCTACTCCAAGGTCCACGGTCCTTGACCGTTTACTGCAGACAAATGCACTAACTCACTTGCCCCTTACGGCAGCAAGTGTAACGAGGTACAAAAATCACAACTTCTAAAAAGCTTGATACAATAAAATTGCAAATAAATAAACTGTTACCAACTTTTGGATTGCTCTGGAACTCCCCAAAAATTGTTCTTGGCGTATCGGCTGGTCTCGGGATGATCTGGATCAAGTACGACACCGATGTCGAGGAAGAAGCACTTGAGAGTCGCGAGAACGGAGCTTGGAATCGAAAGAATGAATGTTGTACGGCTGCTGCTCGCGTCCTTCTTTTATAGCTGACCTGAGTCGACTCAACTGTCCATCTGGGTCGACTCTAGTCGACGTGGCAGATAGAATTCTCCCGCTCGTTATCTGCCTAAGTAGACTCACCTGTCGCCTGAGTTGACTCTAGTCGCCGTGGCGTCAACTCGATAGCTTTTGACCCTGAGTCGACCCAGAGTCCACCTGAGTCGACTCTAGTCTAAGTGGCGGAAAATCATCGCGCTAACTTCCGGGATTCAACTGACTCAGCTGGAGTCGACTCTAGTCTCATCTGGGTCGACTCTAGTGACAAAAATCAGCTTTTGTCCCAGAATTTGCTTTTGATCGATTTTTCAATTCCTGTAAAAATGTTAGCAAATAACATACAAAATAAGATTATTTTTGAGCCAGTTCCTAGAACCAACTCAAGGTCTTAACTGTTGGATCTTTTAAACACGGCTAGACAGGGGGGGTGTGAATAGACGTCCACACTTTTTGCTTCTCTTGCTTAATCTTCGGTTACGCAGCGGAAATAATGACTTGATCACAGACAAATGAAGATCAGCAAGCTAAGACAGGGATTTACAAGGTTCGGAGATAACTTGCTCCTACTCCTCGGTGTGTCCGTAAGGTGGACGACTCCTTGATCTTTCGGCAGATCAAACCCCGGTAACACCGGATAGAGACTTTCTCCTTCTCGGTGGAGGAACCTCTCCACAGTTTTGTCTCAACAGATAATGAAATAAAGCGCAAGACAAAGGAGAACTAATAGGTGCGTCGAAGACTAAGAATGAGAAGAACAACAAAGACCACTTGCAGCTCAAGCCTGTCTCTCCAAAACCAGGACGTTGCACTTCTTCTTCCTCTAGCTTTGACTAGCAAATTGAGCTCAAGATTTTGAACAGCGCTTGCAAAGAATGAACGTTCAAAAGTTGTAAGTATATCTTTTCTCAGCGCCTCTTCAACATCTTTTATAGACCTGCATCCTCGATTACAGTGCCTAACGGACTTCTGCCAAAAGCTGCAGCCACTCTTCCCCGCCAACCGCAGGTACTGCTACCAGCTTGCGTGCGCCGTTTACCTGTAATCCTTTTGCAGAAAAGACTGTTCAAAGATCGCCTTGGAACTTCCACTGTTCGTTTGAAATACTTCTCCTATACCTGTCCCGTATACCTGCACACTCAACAATAGCATTAGAACATTTCAATATTAGGACAGTATGAAAGAAAGCAATCAGTCATGTCCAGAGCTTAGCTACCAAAGCATTCTCAGACTTATCAGGTTCTGAGTCACAAAGACTCCCTGATGATCGAGCTACCAAAGCTCATGGTCTCGAGTCGAGCTACCAAAGCTCTCTCAGACCAAACAGGAGACCGGGCCACCAAGTCCCTCCTCCTAGAATCAAGAGACCGAGTCACCAAGGCCCTCCTCTTGAGATCGAGCTACCAAAGCTCACAGCCACGAGCCGAGCTACCAAAGCTCTCTCGGACCTGTCCCGGCCATTCGCACCAAGCTCCCGGCCTAATCAGGTTCTGAGCCACCTAGGCTCCCTGAGATCGAGCTTATCAAAGCTCTCGGTCCCGAGCCGAGCTACCAAAGCTCTCTCGGACCTGTCCCGGCCACAGCACTAAGCTCTCGGCCAAACCGGTCCTAAGCCACCAAGGCTCCTCCTGGACCATCTGAAGACAAGCCCCAAAGGCTTCTTCAATTCTCTCACGAGCACCAAGTTCCCCGATCCTGAGTCATCGAGACTCCTCCTGTATCGACGAGCTACCAAAGCTCTGTTCATCTGCCACCAATCATTCTATTATCTCGGTCCTAAGCCACCAAGGCTTTTTCTAGACCACCTCGGTCGAGAACTACTAATGTTTTCTCCGATTGTTCATAAACATCAAATTCCCGATTAAACAGACTTCTCAGACCTTCCGAATTTAACTTACGAAGAAATGAATCAGGGGTGATCGACCAGCTGGTCGATCACTAGGGCTGATCGACCGGCTGGTCGATCAGCCCATGCTGATCGACCAGTGAGTCGATCAGCATCCTGGTCCTTTTCTCCTGGACAACTTCCTTGTCACCCGGACATTCTCTGTTCTTCTTCCGTTCTTTCGGCCATTGTTACCATTTCCCCGGCCTCATTGATTCCTACTATGATAGCCTATTTCCCGGGCAAGTACTTATCATAAAAAATCAATTCCCGGGCACTTATTTTCCTCTCTGGGTTATCAAGTCTCTCGGCTCTCTAGACTTCATTCTTCCGACCATGTGATAGTTTACTTTCCTGGATAAATCCATGTCCATATGTCTATTCCCGGGTAACTTCAAATCAGGTATTCTTTGATTCCCGGGATGCCCTCACCCTTGACTCATTCTTCTCGATTAGCAAAGCCCGGACAACATTCTCTTTTACCTTGATCGATCATGGCCAATATAAACCTTTCCCGACCATGTCAGTGTGAATTATTTTCTCCTTCTCCCGATCAAAGTAAACTCAACATTATATGCCTAGCTAGGATATCTATCTCCCGGTCAAACCCGCATACATCTTATACGACCAGAGTAGTTTCTCCATGAGACTCACTCGGTAAATGAAATCTTCTCCTGGTTTCATCTTTAAGTTTATCTTCTTCCCGGGCAAGAGCTTGTTAGTGGAACCTATTCTCGGGCAATCTTTTCTCTCCCGATTAAACCTTCCAGGGTAAGTTTTCTCTCGGTCAATGTAGCATTCTCACGGGAAACTCACCCATCAGTCCAGAATCTAAGAAATCTATTTAGAAACCAGGTAACCCGGGTAAGTTGTCAATTTCCCGGGCGACCTTCAATTTAACTTCTCTAACTTGATTCAATCAGGTAAAGCTAAACTTAAATCATTATTAGTTGATCTAATTAATCTTTGTCAAACATCAAAACAGACTCAGGTCTGACTCGAGTCAGACTCGGGTCTGACTAGGGTTAGACTGCATCAACAATCTCCCCCTTTTTGTTGTTTGACAACCCGATTTAAGTTTAGTCAGGGAAGGTCTTTGATACCCCGAGTAACTCGGGTAGATCTTTAACATCTCTCCCCTTTTACCAAATTCTCTTCCCCTTAACCACTTCTCTCCCCCTGAACATGTTAAATCTAACCTGGGTAACTTTCCCTTCTTTCCCCCTTTATGTTTTAAATAAAGCTGGGTAAGTTGTTTTCACTTTTGGTTAAAGTGGAGTGTTTCAGTTTTAGTCCAGATCCAGATGGAGTACTTCTAAACTTAACCAGTTTAGCTAAACTTAACCAACCTCTCCCCCTTTGTCAAACACCAAAAATATAGGGGAGAAAAATATTTTAGGGATAGACTAAAAATCCTCCCCCTTAAATATATACTCACATTCTCCCCCTTAATCGTTATCCATTAAATAGGTCGATCTGGGTTAGACTAATCAACGCATGAAACGATTAATGCTTTTCTTTTAATGCAATACGAATACTAACACATGAGTATACTAATCATAGTAGAGATACGCAGAAAAAAAATAAGCAGTCAAAGCAGTTATACAAAGTGAAACAAAGCATGCATGGTAGTCATACAAGAAGAAACAAACAGTCAAAGCAGTCATCATCCATACTCCTAGGGGATCTACATCATGTAATCAGGTGGCGGCGGATCATCACTCGGAGGAGGAGCGCCATGGCTGGCCATCCAAGAGTGCATCATGTCATAGATCTTGGTCTGGCGCTGACCGAAGGTAGTGAACTGGCTCTCCAGGGCGGTGAAGCGGCGATCGATCAACTGAAGTCCTGTGTCCAGCCGCTCTCCGAGAGACTGTATCTGTGCCTGTAGGTCGGGGCCACCATAATCCGGATCAGCAGCCTCCTCCTCCTCTTCTGCATCTGCGGGGTCCTCGTCCTCAAAATCCTCAGGTAGCTCAGCAGGTGCAGCAACCTGTCGAGGCAACTGACCTACATCCCTACCATCCGCCCACTGAAGCACCCCATGTCTAACAACCATCTTGGACTTCGTAACAGACGAAAGTCTAAGCCGGGAATACTTTGCAGTCAGCCGCTCTATCTTCCCCTGGGATATATCTATACCGACCGACTCTAGCCACCTAGTGATAATATGCCCAAAGGGCATGTAGACCTTGTTGTTCACAGGTTGGCTATGATGAACAATGGAACAATACACATGCTCGGCTATATCAATATCTAGACGCTGGTGCAGAGCATAGAGCATGAATAAGTGAGGAGGCCGGATGATAGCTAGTCCACGGGAGGGGATCGGTAGAAGACAGTGGACTATGACTTTAAACAAGACATAGTCCGGAGCTGACAAAGCCAGGGCAGGGAATGCAGAAGAAGAGCCCAAAAATCGATCGGGACGAGGACGATGGAAGAAATGCTGATGCATGTGGTCGACAGTGATATGCTCAAATGGAGGTGAGGGCTAACACAGGTGGAGGTAAATGAGGAAAACATAAATGAGGAAAATATGAAAATTCTACCTCCGACGGTCGACAGCCAAGAAACTCACGAAGTATGGGATAAGTGAATTCTAGTGATTTCTTGGCGACTCGTGTCTTAAAATTGACTGCATCATTAGTTTGCAGATTATTATAGAATTCTGCTACCAAGTCAATGTTGACATGCTGAGTGCAATAAACCAGAGAATGCAGCCTATAATGCTCAATGATATCAAACGTGTTAGGACACAAATCATGTATGAATTCGCGGTCAACATACCGCGGAGTAATAGTCTCGAATGAATGGTTGCTAAAGGACCATTCTAGGTAGGCATTAGGGAATCTAGAGCTCTGGGGAGGCTGACGTCTAGAGGGGGATGTAGGCTGAGGTGGACCCCGGGAAGATCCTTCCCCTGGTCCGGCCTTAGTCTTCTTTCTATATGTGGGTATATGACAAGGTGAATATTTTCGGATATGTACATGGTCAAGGTTTAGGCCAGAATTGGTTACCCACACCTCGGACAGAGACACAAACATTATAAGATCAGTAGCAAGATAATTAGAATAATAAACAATAATGGTAGATTGAATGCTATACCGAGGTCCCATTGTGAGTGAGCTCAAGAAGGAATGTTGGTCAGAAAGAGTTGATGGCTTGGCCGACTGAATGTCGAGCTAATAACCTTCTGCCGGGCAGAGAGTTACAAGGGTGGAGGTGCCCGGGCTTTTGAGAAGAACTGATTTGCTGTAGATGATCGGGAATGAGGACAAGCACCCGATCAAGTGTCTGTCATCGAGGCTCAGAAAGACTTCAAAGGACTTTGGAGATCCTGTTGACCGGGAGAGATGAGGTTGTGGTCGGCACCAACAGATCTGGATAAATGAGGTGGTAGCCGAGAGGCAGAGAAGGAGAGCCGGTCAGACTTTGGCCGAGAGGAAGACCTCTTTAACTGACGGAGATGCCCGGAAGTGAGAAAATGGGTAGCCGGCAGTGTATGTTCGGTAACCCCCACCAAGCCGAGAGTAAAGAACTCTGCCGAGGAAGAAAGATCTCGGCTGATAAGGGAGCCGAGCCGGTTGTTCGTGCGATGAGCACAGCAGTAAGAGACCGTGAGAGGAAGAAATGAAGCCGGGAAGGAATTCAGCCTTGAGTCGAGAGTTTGTGTTGAAAGAGGAAGAAGCCGAGAGTTGAGTCACGGGAAAGAAAGATGAGTCACGAGTCTACAGTAGTTAAGGGTTAGGGAGGTGTGTAGAGGGGTTGACCAATTTATCCCGACCCGGATCGAGGGGCCAGCTGGTCGATCGACCACCGATCGACCAGCTGGTCGATCAGCCCTGATCGACCAGCTGGTCGATCAGGAATCTGATCGACCAGCGGTCGATCTGGCTTAGACGTGCTTTTCATTTCCTTCTTTCTACCATATTTCCTACTTGTTTGATTATAACTCTCCTACATGTTTGATTATAACTCGAGATCCTAAATTCCTTCCTTTACTCTTAAAACTTAGAATGATTAAATCGTATCAAATATTGAAGGTCCAATCAAATTAATGATTGGAATGTACAAGCACGATCTAGGAACCAAATACACATGTATTATGCATTGGTCTTTCTCGTGCTTGATTATTAGTGTATCATCAACCTCATTATACAAGGAATGCATTATACATTTCAGACAATTTGGTTGATCCTAACATCTCACCCCATTTCTAGCAATACAAAAACGAGTCGAGCTACCAAAGCTCTCTCAGACCAAACAGGAGACCGGGCCACCAAGTCCCTCCTCCTAGAATCAAGAGACCGAGTCACCAAGGCCCTCCTCTTGAGATCGAGCTACCAAAGCTCACAGCCACGAGCCGAGCTACCAAAGCTCTCTCGGACCTGTCCCGGCCATTCGCACCAAGCTCCCGGCCTAATCAGGTTCTGAGCCACCTAGGCTCCCTGAGATCGAGCTTATCAAAGCTCTCGGTCCCGAGCCGAGCTACCAAAGCTCTCTCAGACCTGTCCCGGCCACAGCACTAAGCTCTCGGCCAAACCGGTCCTAAGCCACCAAGGCTCCTCCTGGACCATCTGAAGACAAGCCCCAAAGGCTTCTTCAATTCTCTCACGAGCACCAAGTTCCCCGATCCTGAGTCATCGAGACTCCTCCTGTACCGACGAGCTACCAAAGCTCTGTTCATCTGCCACCAATCATTCTATTATCTCGGTCCTAAGCCACCAAGGCTTTTTCTAGACCACCTCGGCCGAGAACTACTAATGTTTTCTCCGATCGTTCATAAACATCAAATTCCCGATTAAACAGACTTCTCAGACCTTCCGAATTTAACTTACGAAGAAATGAATCAGGGGTGATCGACCAGCTGGTCGATCACTAGGGCTGATCGACCGGCTGGTCGATCAGCCCATGCTGATCGACCAGTGAGTCGATCAGCATCCTGGTCCTTTTCTCCTGGACAACTTCCTTGTCACCCGGACATTCTCTGTTCTTCTTCCGTTCTTTCGGCCATTGTTACCATTTCCCCGGCCTCATTGATTCCTACTATGATAGCCTAATTCCCCGGGCAAGTACTTATCATAAAAAATCAATTCCCGGGCACTTATTTTCCTCTCTGGGTTATCAAGTCTCTCAGCTCTCTAGACTTCATTCTTCAACCATGTGATAGTTTACTTTCCCGGATAAATCCATGTCCATATGTCTATTCCCGGGTAACTTCAAATCAGGTATTCTTTGATTCCCGGGATGCCCTCACCCTTGACTCATTCTTCTCGATTAGCAAAGCCCGGACAACATTCTCTTTTACCTTGATCGATCATGGCCAATATAAACCTATCCCGACCATGTCAGTGTGAATTATTTTCTCCTTCTCCCGATCAAAGTAAACTCAACATTATATGCCTAGCTAGGATATCTATCTCCCGGTCAAAACCGCATACATCTTATACGACCAGAGTAGTTTCTTCATGAGACTCACTCGGCAAATGAAATCTTCTCCTGGTTTCATCTTAAGTTTATCTTCTTCCCGGGCAAGAGTTTGTTAGTGGAACCTATTCTCGGGCAATCTCTTCTCTATCTTAAGTTTATCTTCTTCCCGATTAAACCTTCCGGGGTAAGTTTTCTCTCGATCAATGTAGCATTCTCACGGGAAACTCACCCATCAGTCCAGAATCTAAGAAATCTATTTAGAAACCAGGTAACCCGGGTAAGTTGTCAATTTCCCGGACGACCTTCAATTTAACTTCTCTAACTTGATTCAATCAGGTAAAGCTAAACTTAAATCATGATTAGTTGATCTAATTAATCTTTGTCAAACATCAAAACAGACTCAGGTCTGACTCGAGTCAGACTCGGGTCTGACTAGGGTTAGACTGCATCAACATTAACTTCAGGTTTCCAGTGAAACCCTAGGTTAGACCAACGCCTACGTTCCCCTTAGGAACATGTCCTCACTCACTCCACTCAAGAGAATTTACCAGATGCCAACTGAGTCCTCCTGACTCGTTGGACTTTTGCTCGGCTCTGTCCTCGGCTCCTAGGGTTTGTGCTGCGGCTCGATCCTTCCCGACCAGTCCAGTCTTCTGCTGCGACTCGATCCTTCCGGATCAGTCCAGTCTTCTGTTGCGGTTTGGTCCTCCTGACCAACCCAGACTTCTACTGCGGCTTGGTCCTCCTAACCAGCCCAGACTTCACCTGGTGTTTTTGACTTTGCCAAGACTTCATTGCCTAGTCTCCACTAGGACTTTGTCAAACTTGTGCTCCCTGCACACTTAGATTAACATATCAGTCCAACATACACACTTAACTTAAACCTAGTTCCATTATCAAAACTCAGGTTTGATCTGCTGGTGCTCCCTGCACCAACAATCTCCCCCTTTTTAATTACGGCAATTTAAAGTTTCAAGTTAAGTTAAAATCATATTTAGGCTTTAAAACAATAAGTCCAGTAATATTCATAATTGAACTTCACAAACCAGTTTGAAAAACAAATTTACAAAAACATGCAAGTGTGATTTTCAAACTCCCCCTGAATTCATGCTTAAATAACTTTTAGTTCTCCCCCTGAATTCAATCCTCTTATCTTTCTCCCCCTTTAACAGATAAAAACCTTTGAAAGTTTTTGAAAAATTATTGATAGTTTGAAGCCAAACAAGTTAAGTTTTGAAACCCAAGCTTGTTTTAAAAATCTTGAATTCTCCCCCTTTGAAAAACAAGTTTACCTTTTGAAACCCAAGTTTGAAAATCCAAATTTTTGAACCCGCAATTTTTTTTAAAACCTTGAATTACTCTCTCCCCCTTTGACATAATCAAAAAAAATATTCTAAGTGTGTTGAGTCCAAGCTAAGCTTAATCATAATAAAAATACTTTAAAAAAAAATTTTCCTTGGGGCGCGTGTTCAACTTAGGTTTTAGCTAACTACTAAAAAGTAAAAGCTTGACCCAGTTAGCCAAGTGTAAGTGTATCAACCCAATTTAGAAGGTAAACTTTTCTTCTTGAAACACTTAACTTAATCAATATGTGTTTAAAGTCTAAGTAAGGTTTGATGCACTAACTTAAGCATCTTGATACTTAGACTAGAGGCCTATGCATCTCACACCATTCTCTGTTTAACAAACACAATCAAGGTATCTAGTGTGCTTTGTGAGATGCCCACCTAAATCTATAGGATCATGCTTTCTAGGAGATTGCACCTAGTCTAAGGCAAAAACATTCCTTTCTTATATTTGAAAAATGAAGTTTAAAAGAAACTATAAATTTTTTAAAAAATAGGTAAAAGTTTTGAAATTTATTTTTGAAAATAAATGAGTTTTGAAAGTTTTATTTTACTACTCTACCAAGCATAAACCTAACTTCATATAACAACAACAATAATTGATGAAGATATGAAAAGAATTGCAATAAGTAAACTATACAAGCAAATCAAGTCAAGCATCCAACCGAGTGTATCAGACCAAGTCAACAGACAGATCAAAAGAAGTCTAACAACCAGACAAGTTAAATAGCAATATCCAAGAGGTAAGTCTACTAAGGAGGTGGTGGTGGTGGTAGCTGCATCGCTCTCAGTAACTGAAGCATCTCAGCCATACTAGCAGCCTGTGCATCCAGGTGTCTAATCACCGTCTGCAGAGTCTCCTATATCCTATCTAATCTCTGGTCAGTCGTCATGGGTGGAGGTGGAGCAGGTATATCAAGCAGATCCAGTAGTGCCTCGATCTCTACTCCAAGGTCTATGTCCTCTCCTGCTAGACTTGGCTGTGGCTGAGGTGGCTGATCTAGAGGTTGCTGAGGCTGTGGCTGCCTCCATGATAGTCTCCCCTCATCATCTATATCCACATGTCCTAGGTTAATATGTCTAGATCCTATACTGTCATAGATCTCACCAACAGTGGTGTCTATCCTAAGGGAACTGAATATATCAGTCAAAATGTGACAGTATGGCATGTGGACCCGCCTACTTGTGACAATGGATGCTGCATACTCTATGACATGAAATATCAAAAGGCCTAAATCAATAACTTGGAGCTCAGTCATGTTGGAAAAAGTATGTGTACATGACATCTAAAGTGATGTCACCATAGGGATCATCAAATGGCATACTGGTGTGTGGGTAGATAACAAAGGTGGATTATGAAGGTCTGAATCCTATAAATGTGTTTATCATGGTAGGTGTGATGGATATGGTCCTACGCCCAACTCTAGATGTGATAGTATGATCATCTAGCAGGTCAAGGTCGTTGTAGAATTTTGAACACAAGGTTGTGTTCACAGAAGTGGTGTAAAATACCAACCTATCTAGATGGTAGTGTGTGATAGCTTGCATGGATAGGGGACAGGATCGGACAAAGAATCCTCTATCTAAAGACCTACAAGGTAGTGCTATGTAGGTGGTCTCCTCAAACTGAAGCCTAAGTCCCTCAGTTGGAAACCTAGGGTCTATAGAGGAGGTACTACTGGAGGCAGCTTCTCTCGCTCTCCTAGCTCGTCTAAAGAATACAGATATTTAACTAATAATGAAAAAAATAAAAACATATAGTAAAAGATTAAGTTTAGTATGTTACTTGGGGGCCAT
Source organism: Curcuma longa (assembly GCF_044706935.1). Classification (NCBI taxonomy): domain Eukaryota; kingdom Viridiplantae; phylum Streptophyta; class Magnoliopsida; order Zingiberales; family Zingiberaceae; genus Curcuma; species Curcuma longa. The sequence continues at coordinate 7,507,992 of NC_133872.1, read as the reverse complement.
TTTGAAGATTGGAATTCTTCCTACAATTTTTTAGGTTAATTAAATTTTTTAAAAATAAATTTTAAGTTAATTAAATTTTTAAAAATAATTTTTAAGTTAATTAAAATTTTTAAAATAATTTTTAAGCTAATTAAAATTTTAAAATAATTTTTTTAAGTTAATTAAATTTTAAAATAATTTTTAAGTTAATTAAAATATTATTTGTTGGGTTCATTTAAAAATATTTTTACCTATTCATTTCACCCAGTATAGATAATCAATCAGTGATCCTATGGGTTCATTGTGAGATAATTTTCTAATTTTATCTTGGTTTATTGTGAGAGGTATCTATATTTGATTAACCTTGAGTTAGATTCAGGTTTAACTGTCAATTGATTAAATACACATTTTAAAGATTGATCTCCAAGCAGTGGCGAGGCACAGAGGCCTTCTTGGATATCGGAGCAACGACCACTTTCTAAGACAAGATCAATTTAAGAAATTGTATATTTAACCAATTTATTGATAAACCTTAGTCTAACTAGTCTAGGATGTGGCGAGGTAGCTTCGGTCAGTTTGGTTTGACTAAGTGAATCAATTCAGGTACTTCTTATTTTTCTTGATCACTTAACCTAACTTTCCCTGACGTACTATCATCTCGCCCCACCCTGGTACTAGGTTGGCAAGTATTAATCAAATAGTTAGTCCTTAGTCTAACCTAATTTTCTATTGTTTAAAAAAAAATTCTAGGTTAAGCATGTAATTAAGCAAAGAGATTTGGTTCCCCTGAGATCATGCCCCTTGATTGGTCAAATCAAGTGAACCTGATCCTTGGGAACCAAGTATTGGTTCAGTCTGACTAGATTAACTAGTCGTGACTTCGGAACCCACGCTTGGACTCGTGTTCGGGAAGGAGAATTTATTGGAGATAATCCATTACAACATTGGTCAAGGAATAAGGTAATTTGTACCTTAGATATTATTAATCCTGATTTAACTATACAGGATAAACCTTTGAAGCACATCACACCGGCAATGGAGGCGTCATTCAAAGCTCATATTGATATTCTTTTAAAACTCAAGGTAATTCGTCCGAGTAACAGTCGACACCGCACAATGTCTTTCATTGTTCAATCAGGCACCACTATAGATCCTGTTACTAGTCAAGAAAGAAAAGGAAAAGAACGGCTTGTATTCAATTACAAGACGTTAAATGATAACACTCACAAGGATCAGTATTCTTTACTAGACATTAACTTAATCTTGAAGAAAATTGGTGGTAGCCGAATATTTTCAAAATTTAACTTGAAATCCGATTTTCATCAAGTCATGATGAATCCTGAATCGGTACCTTGGACTGCTTTTCTGGTCCCTCAAGGATTATTTGAATGGCTAGTCATGCCATTTGACTTGAAAAATGTCCCTCCCATCTTTCAGCGAAAGATGGATAATTGTTTTAAGGAGTGCGAGGATTTCTTAGTCATCTATATTGATGACATACTGGTTTTCTCTCCCACCGAGGAAATGCATATACAACATTTAACTCAGACATTAGATATTTGTCAGAAAGAAGGGCTTATACTCTCTCCTACAAAGATGAAGATTGCACAACCAGAGATGGAGTTTCTTAGTGCTGTTGTAGGAAACAGAAAGATTAAAATGCAACAGCATATCATAAAGAAAATTCTAGATTTTGATGAGGAAAAGTAACAAACCCTGAACGGATTAAGATCATGGCTAGGTATCCTGAACTATGCCAGATCTCACATTAAGAATCTGAGTGAGCTATTGTGTCCATTATATTCCAAGACATCTGTAACGCCCGCCCTTACGTGGGCCCTTGACTTTATTTACATGGTGACTAATTAGGCACTAGACAGCAGATAAAGTAGGAATCAAGGACAATAATGTGTGTCCTAGATACCTCTTTATTTCATTCGGTGCTTTGGCCACTTCTTCCACGGACCCCTCAATCTGATGGAATAATGCCACTTGGTCCTCTGAAATTGATACAACCACCGTCAGATGATGGACCAGTCTTGATAATGCGTCAGCCAGCTCATTGTTGGCACCATCGATGTGTTCCAGCTTGATTTCCACTCCAGTACCTGTCATATAGTCCAAAAATGAAATCCACCTTATCCGGGATGGTTTATTCTGAACCGTTTTGTTGAAGAATTTAATGATTGCATGGCAGTCCGTTCTCAATGTTATTTCTTTCTGGTCCAGGTAATGTATTTTCATGGCCGAGAGAGCCTCTATACAGGCGTAGATCTCAGCGTCTATTGTGGACTTGATGACTGGGAATTTCTCGCTGGCATATGCACAAATTTGCTCAGAACTTCTTGGGTCAAATTTTGATTTTTTTTTCCATTTGCAGAAACCTCCCCATCCTTCCATGCATCCGTCGGTTTCAATAATAATGTATGCATCTGGTGGTGACAATTCCAGATCAGGCAAATCTTTTACTATTCCTCGGATCCTTTTCACAATTTCCAAATCTAAGTTTTTAAAGCGCCGATCACCATGTGGAGATGTCTTGGAATATAATGGACCCAATAGCTGACTCAGATTCTTAATATGAGATCTGGCATAGTTTAGAATACCTAGCCATGATCTTAATCCCTTCAGAGTTTGTAACTTTTCCTCATCGAAATCCAGAATTTTCTTAATAATATGCTGTTGCATTTTAATCTTTCTATTACCCACAACAGCACCAAGAAACTCCATTTCTGGTTGAGCAATCTTCATCTTCGTAGGAGAGAGTATAAGACCTTCCCTCTGGCAGATATCCAGTGTCTGAGTTAGATGTTGTATATGCATCTCCTCAGTAGGAGAGAAAACCAATATGTCGTCAATGTAGACGACCAAGAAATCCTCGCACCCTTTAAAACAATTATCCATCTTTCGTTGAAAGATGGTAGGGGCGTTCTTTAAGCCAAACGGCATGACTAACCATTCAAATAGTCCCTGGGGGACTAGGAAAGCAGTCCATGGTACCAATTCAAGGTTCATCATGACCTAGTGAAAACCAAACTTCAGGTCAAATTTTGAGAATATTCGGCTACCACCAATTTTCTTTAAGATTAAGTTAATTCCCGGCAAAGAGTACTGATCCTTATGAGTGTTGTCATTTAACGTCTTGTAGTTGAATACAAGCCGTTCCTTTCCTTTCTTCTCTTGACCAGTAACAGGATCTACAGTCGTGCCCGATTGAACAATGAAAGCCATAGTGCGGTGCCGACTATTACTCGGGCGGATTACTTTGAGTTTTAAAAGGGCGTCAATATGGATTTTAAATGACGCCTCCATTGCCGGTGTAATATGCTTCAAGGGTTTATCCTGTATAGTCAAGTCAGGATTAATAATATCTAAGGTACAGATTACCTTGTTCCTTGACCAATGTTGCAATGGACATCCTCGATGAATCTTGCTTCCTTCAATCTTTGCATTAATGGTGCAAAGTGCATCTTGAAATCAGTACTAATTAAGACTTGATTTTGTACAGATAAATCCAGGTTCAGACTAATCAAGTCTTCTTCTTCCATTTCTAGTTCAGGGATAGCATAGGCGGAAACCTGTACTTCAGGTGTAGTATTAATAGTGGTAATTTCTTTATAGAAAGTTACCTCGGTTCCCTGTATGCGGAGCCCTCCAGCCATGGACTTAATAAAGTTGCAACCCAACAACATTTGAATTCCATCCTTCAGGTTCATGTCTAGCTGGTAAGTAAAGGGTATTATGAATTTATGGGTTGCAATAGACATAAGCCCATTCTTCACCTTCATTGATGTCTCTTGCTGAGAATTAATTTCAGAGAATACCACTTTATAATTTATGGGCTCGAAGGCTGCTTCAGGTAAAGCCTTCTTACAGATGCAACATGTAGTCGCTTTCGTATCCAGTATTGCCTGGATCTTTGTATCTAGGACACCTGGTATATGGAAGATAATTTTCATATTGTATAATCTATTGATTAGAGATCGTATCGGTGCTGCAAAGGAAAACTCTTCACTGGTTGATGGCTCAGTTGAGCCAAAAGCTCCTTCACCTCTAGTCGTTTGACCAAGATCAAATACTTCTCTGACTGGTGGAGTCATGATTTTCTCAAATATAAGCTGTGCTACGCATCCTTCCTTTTCTACAGAAATAAGTAGATCAGAATAATTTTGAATAAGGATGTGGACTTCACCTCGGTAGTCAGAGTCAATTACGCATACACCAATCTCAATTCCTAATTTGAGTGCAGACCCAGATCTTGGTGCAATCCTCACGTAATATCCATCAGAGAATTCCAGTGCCAAGCCTGTCTTGGCCAAATATTGCTTCTTTGCTGGAATCTGGATATCCTCATCCAAGAAGATATCATAGCCTGCTGCGCCACTGGTCCTTCTGGTAATTTTGACAAACAAGTCAGCTTTTTAATATGCAAAAATTGGGTTGACCGAAACTTGTACTAGGCTCCACCATTGCTTCCTTCGGCAATAATTCATCATAGTCCTATTGAAGAGCATTAATGTCAAGAGACTTGCCTTTTATTTCTTTCTCCACGGTGTTGCGCAAATTAGTGGAATCCAGTAGCTCCTGGATCATTTGCTCAATTTTTGCCTAGCACCACTGCTGCCTTCTGTATCTCTTCCACGCGCGCCATCGCAACGATGACCGAGTCCATACTTCTGGCGATGGAAGAAGATGAACAGCTCCGGCGTAGGACGACGACAGGAGAGAAGGTGACCGAGCAGAAGAAGGCCCGTGGGCCTTGTACTGTTCCGAAAGCCATCTTGGCACCTGCAAATCCAATCGCGGCCTAGAGAGCAAGCCCGACCCGAATCAAACCTGAACAGGGAAGGCTAAGGAGACGGCGTTTTCGTTGGAATCCTGTGTAAGAGGAAACGGAAAGCGACTGCGACAGATGCCGTGAAGATTGGTGATGGAGTTGCTGGTCTGTTAGGCAAGAATCAGCAACGGCTTCGTACAGCCAGCCGACCGAAGGCTGTACCCTATCAGAGTCAATAATGGAGCATGGTGGACCCGGATTCCCAGCGTATCCTCGTGTTAGTGTCGGGCCAATGTGTAAGTGTCCCTCCTTTTGCTTTTGTCGTATCGAACAGTATGCTTGAAAAACACCCAAAGGTGGTCTGCCCATGTGTCATATTGTTCAACAGGGGTCCACTTGGATTCCTTATTTTGTAAAACTAGTGGTGCTCACGGTTTTGAGCCCATGATTTTGTCAAAGTGGTGTTGTCCCGCCACTTGTCTGAGTCGGTGACTTAGAGGAGAAGAAAAGAATCTCCGCATGTGACGATGGGGCCCAATGAACACCCGATATGTAATGATCACCCTTTTCTTTCTCTATTTAAGTCTGTTTGTAATGGGTTGCAAGGTAGACGAGCAATACTCGTGCCTTACTTCCCTCTGTTAATAAAGTGCTTGCTTCGTTTGTCTCTCCACTTGTCTTCCCCTTCTCCGATTGTTTTAGTATCGCCCTTCGTTCTCGGCTCAGGATGGAGCCAACACCTAGGGCCAAGAACAATCAGAGGGATCGCCCTTCGTTCTCGGCTCAAGATGGAACCAACACCTAGGGCCAAGAACAATCGGAGAAGGGGATGACAAGTGGAGAGACAAACGAAGCAAGCACTTTATTAATAGAGGGAAGTAAGGCACGAGTATTGCTTGTCTACCTTGCAACCCATTACAAACAGACTTAAATAGAGAAAGAAAAGGGTGATCATCACATGCCGGGTGCTCATTAGGCCCCATCGTCATATGCGGAGATTCTTTTCTTCTCTTCTAAGTCACTGACTCAGACATGTGGCGGGACAGCACCACTTTTTACAAGACAAGTGGCAGGACAACACCACTTTGACAAAACCGTGAGCACCACTGGTTTTACAAAACCAGGAATCCAAGTGGACCCCTGTTGAACAATATGACACATGGGCGGTCACCTTTGGGTGCTTTTCAGGCACACTGTTCGATACGACAAAAGCAAAAGGAGGGGCACTTACATGTTGGCCCAACACTTACACGAGGATATGGTGGGAATCCGGGTCCACCATGCTCCATTATTGACTCTGATAGGGTACAGCTATCGGTCGGCTGGTTGTACGGAGTCGTTGCTGATTCTTGCCTGACGGACCAGCTACTCCGTCACCAATCCTCACGGCGTCTGTCGCGGTCGCTTTCCGTTTCCTCTTTTGCACATTGGATTCCAATGAAAACGCCGTCTCCTCAACCTTCCCTGTTTGGGTTGATTCGGGCCGAGCTTGATCCTCTGGGCTGCGATTGATTTGCAGGTGCCGAGATGGCTTTTGAAACAGTACAAGGCCCACGGGCCTGCTTCTGCTCGGTCACCTTCCTTCTCTCTTGTCGTCGCCCTACGCTGGAGCTGTTCATCTTCTTTCATCGCCAGAAGTATGGTCTCAGCCGTCGTTGCGGTGGCGCGCGTGGAAGAGATACAGAAGGCAGCAGTGGTGCTAGGCCACCACTTCCCTGGTAGGAAAAAGGATAAAGATCGCTCTGATACCAGGTAGGAAAAAGGATCACCCTTCGTTCTCGGCTCAGGATGGAGCCAAGAACAATCGGAGAAGGGGAAAACAAGTGGAGAGACAAACGAAGCAAGCACTTTATTAACAGAGGGAAGTAAGGCACGAGTATTGCTCGTCTACCTTGCAACCCATTACAAACAATCTTAAATAGAGAAAGAAAAGGGTGATCATCACATGCCGGGTGCTCATTAGGCCTCATCATCACATGCGGAGATTCTTTTCTTCCCCTCTAAGTCACCGACTCAGACAAGTGGCGGAACAACACCACTTTTTACAAGACGAGTGGCGGGGACAACACCACTTTGACAAAACCGTGAGCACCACTTGTTTTACAAAACCAGGAATCCAAGTGGACCCTTGTTGAATAGTATGACACATGGGCGGCCACCTTTGAGTGTTTTTCATGCACACTGTTCGATACGACAAAAGCAAAAAGAGGGGCACTTACACATTGGCCCGACACTAACACGAGGATACGTCGGGAATCCGGGTCCACCATCCTCCATTATTGACTCTGATACGGTACAACCTTCGGTCGGTTGGCTGTACGAAGTTGTTGCGATTCTTGCCTGACGGACCAACAACTCCATCACCAATCTTCACGGCGTCTGTCGCGGTTGCTTTCCGTTTCCTCTTTTGCACATGATTCCAACAAAAACGTCGTCTCCTCAGCCTTCCCTGTTCAGGTTTGATTCGGGCCGGGCTTGCTCTCTGGGCCGCGATTGGATTTGCAGGTGCCGAGATGGCTTTCGGGACAATACAAGGCCCACGGGCCTGCTTCTGCTCGGTCACCTTCTCTCCTAGCGTTGCCCTACGCCGGAGCTGTTTATCTTCTTCCATCGCCAGAAGTATGGACTCAGTTGTCGTTGCGGTGGCGCGCGTGGAAGAGATACAGAAGGCAGCAGTGGTGCTAGGCCACCACTTTCCCCGCCACCTTCCGAAAATGGATGGGACATCCATTTATTTGTCGGCAAACAGTCGGGATCTTCCGGCGGTTCATCATCCCATCGTGGAGATTCGCCAGCCAGTCTATAGAGTTGGCATGCTGCAGACTCATCGGCTGCTTCACAGGAGCAGGTCGTGGCTGTCTCCCATGAAGATTTTGACTCCTCGGTAGATGCAGTCTCCCATGAAGATGAAAATGTTCTAGAGGAAGACCTGCAAGAGTCAGTGCAATCAGTGGAACCAGAGCGATTTTTACCTGATTCATGGCTGGCCACTGAGTTGATATCGTCGTCTGTCTCCCAGTCGGACGAAGTACGACTTTCTTCGGATGTAGAGCGCGAGGAAACTTCGTCTGATCCGGATGCTGAAGCGTGCTGGCAGAGACAATCGGGCTGTGATTGTGTTTCATCAGATGAGGCTAATGACGCTTCATATGCACAACAACCCCTGCCTGGCTATTGTGGAGATGAGCCTTCGTAAGGATATTCGCTATAATCCACACTTCTTCCCTCATCGTAGTCTGGGTCGCTCCAGACCTCGATGGACGCTCGATCGTTGTAGAAACCACTTGTTGGATAATTAAAAGCATACGGTTGGTCTTCACCATCCGAGTAGTAATAGTAGGATCCTTCCATACCTACGTGATGGTCGTGAACAAAGGTTGAGCTGAACGGGTCTGCGCTTGATGTGGTCACCAACGTTAAAGGCGAAGTCTACTAACCGTCGAACTCCCCGAAGGACATCAGGCGACAAAAGACGTAACCGCCGTAAGACGCAGGTGGCGCAGCAGGGAGAAGTTGAGTCCCTGGACATTTGCCTATCTAATCCTAGATTTTTCTTCTTACATCCTTTAACCTCATTTGTCATTCTTTTAGGGTCTTTTCACCTGATCAAGTCTTAACCTTAAAATTTTATTTCCTTTCTCTAGAGCTGTAATTCTTGATTATCCATATCTAGCTTGATCATTTCTTTTTCTAGGCATGTGTCTAGTTTTCTTGGGATTCTTCGTTAGAGTATTTTCTACTTTCCTATCCTTAGATGGGGTAGTTATAGCATGAGATGATATATAATTATCTTTAGAATTATCATGCTT
>NC_133872.1:7492343-7499375 GCF_044706935.1 Curcuma longa | reverse complement strand
AATTACCCTACCTATCCAAGACTAGTGTTAGAATTTCTCAGCACCCTTGAAATTGAAAGCAAAAGTGAGGGTGGAGAAATATCCTTTCGATTACTTAATGAAAATTATATATGGAGTTTCAATGATTTCAATGCTACATTCGATTTACCATGTGGTGGAAACAGAGAAATACCTGAAAACTTTAGACCCCAAGATATCTGGAATTATCTAGGAGATGTAGGACAGTTTCATCCATCCTCTTCTAGAACATCTAGTGTAGTTAAACCTGTTTTTAAATACATGATTCTATTGATGAAACACACTATCTTCGGAAGAGGTGAGAACAATAAAGTGGTGTGTAGAGATGAAATCCTCTGTTTGTGGGCCATGATAAAAGAACAGAACATTGACACTGGCTATCATTTTTTAAATCATTTAATAAACTTGTCACGCCCACACTACACGAGTCCTATTGTTCTAGGGGGGTATATCACTAGAGTGGCATTAATGTTGGGACTAGACCTAGACGGTTTAGAAATGATAGATGGGAATCCTAGACTAGACCTTGACTATTGTGTGGAGATGAAGGTGTTTCAAAGGGATAACATAATTTTTTCATCTAAACCCTTCACTAAGAAAGCCCCCATGAATGCATTTGATTTCACATCTTTTCACTCAATCTTGGATACCTTACAAACCGATCATAAAACTATCAAAAACATTTTAGAAAAACAAAAAGAGAATGAATGAAGATCGGTTTGATCATTTGAGACAATTGTTTACCAAAGATAGGAGATTATTTGAGCTTGCCATAAATTTTATTGAACAACAAAAGGAGGAATGGAAAAGAAGAGAAGATTTTAGAGATATGATGAGAGGAATTGGGGAGCAAGTTGATAATATGTATCAATATCATGCTTATCTAAGAAGAACTAAAGAATGGTTTGATGACCTCCCACTCCCGGAATTGCCTGATCTACCAGAATTCCCTCCAATATCTTCCTTTTTCCCGAAAAACTTATATCCATGTCAGAGAAAGCAATAGATAAAAAGAAACAAGTCTGGGGGAAACAAAAAAAAATTGTAAATAGTGTAAATAGTTTGCACTTTGTATTTTGAACTTTGCTTTCATGTTTGAAGTTTGCTTTGAAATTTGCTTTTGTACTTTGCTTTGAAATTTGCTTTGAACTTTGCTTATGCAATTTGCTTTGAAATTTGTTTTGAAAATGCATGGTAGTTTACATGTCAAAATCACCAAGACACCTCAAATGTTTGTCCTTGTGTAGAAATGCTAGCACTTGTTAAGATGATGAATTTGATGCTTGTAGTTGATTCTTTAAGGATAAGTCTTTTCTTATCTTCATAAGTAGGAAGTGAGCTAGTATTTCTTGAATGAATTGAGACTAGGCCTGGTCTTAGGATCTCTTACACTTATACCTAATCTAAGAGGTTGATACATTTCTGAAATTAGTCATGATTCATGAAACTTGCTTAGTACTAGTGTTTCCATGGTGATCTTCCATTGCATTTTGGTTACTGGACCAACTCAAGTCATGTAAGCTCTTTTGGAAAAATCTTACATCCTTATGAAAAAAAAAAAAGTACTTTGCAATAATGTAAATATATTGCATACAATAAAAGGATGAAAAAATAGTTTCGAGAGTGGAAACGTTTCATTTACCCCTTTGAGACCGGTAATGGTTACTGGGGAAATAAATGATTCGATTCTCTTGATCTTGAGGTAATCCTTTGAGACCTTGTGCAATGGAAGATATGAACCAAGCCTGTGGCAGGTAAGTGTCTAGGGCCGGGAACACTTAGGAACTCGGTAGCATGACGACTTGACTTTAAGTAAGGATTTTGATACCAATTAGACTAAGGTCACTTTGCACCGAGCACAGAGAACTATTTCTAGGCCATGTTTTGATGATTTTGAGTATCGTGCTTACCATTGCTTTTGTTTGATAAGACTAGATTGATGTACTTGAGAATTTATACTACTTGAATCATTTATCTGAATCTAGACGCTAGGTTTTTACTTGAGGACAAGCAAAGGTTTAAGTCTGGGGGTGTGATGTGCGTAGGATATATAACTGTTTCTTATACTTTATTCGCACATCTTTCTGCTTTTCATGCTGTATCTTATGTACATTACATCCTTTATCTGTGCATTTGGCATTGTATTCTTTATTTCCTAGTTCGGAGGACTGCTCGTGTATTTGTGTGTTTCAGGACGGAAAACGGAGCAAAACAGGCGAAATGGAGCACTTATTGAAGACATGGCAAGACAGGGCCGTGCCTCATAGGCACGGCCGTGTCTATCACCTCCAGGAGACCGTGCGAAGAACTCCTTAGGGGCCGCCGGCCTTAAAGAGAAGAAGAATAGAAGAGGAGGAGGGTCGCCGGCCCTTCACAAGGATGGAAGGTATGTGGCCGGCCCTAGCACAAGGAGAGGAGAAAAATTTTCCTCGTTGTTATTTTCCCTTTGCAAGCCTCCTCTTTTATAGCTTAGCCATCTCACAAAATTTGGTATGATTATAATCAAATCAAATCTTCTTATCCAGATTTGATTAGAAAAATCATAATTAATTTTGTCTGTGGAAGAGATAAAATTATGATTCTAATCAAATCAAATCTTATCCAGATTTGATTAGAAAAATCATAATTAATTTTCTCTGCGGAAGAAATAAAATCATGATTCTAATCAAATCAAATCTTATCCAGATTTGATTAGAAAAATCATAATTAATTTTCTCTGCGGAAGAAATAAAATCATGATTCTAATCAAATCAAATCTTATCCAGATTTGATTAGAAAAATCATAATTAATTTTCTCTGCAGAAGAAATAAAATCATGATTCTAATCAAATCAAATCTTATCCAGATTTGATTAGAAAAATCATAATTAATTTTCTCTATGGAAGAAATAAAATTAATAATTTCGTAATGAAAATTTTAATCGAAATTTCTTAACAGAATTTTTCTCTGAAAAAATAATTTCAGAAATTCTTAAAATTTCCTATCCGAAATTTCATATAATTTTCTTAGGTGGATACGAGGTTTTATCCAGAGGCTACAGTAGGGACCTAGAGGAGAAATTGGTTTTGGCCTCCTGATGGGCTTGGGCTTCCTGTGTTCTCCCTGAACACCCAACTCAAGCCCATCAATAATATCTCATACCACTAAAGGGTTATTATTGAACTACCGCACCAATCTCATATTATAATATGAGCTCCTTCTTTCTATAAGTACATTAATCTCCCTATGTTTAAAATATCGTATGTCCGTCAATTAAATGAGTTACTGACAACTCAAATTTAATTAACTGTACCACTCAACCTTAGTTATCATGCGGAACTAAGTCCACCTGCAGGTTCCTCTCCTCTTCTCGAACGTTGTGTGGGCAACGATCCTTCGAGATGATTCCACCAAGTCTTTTCACTCCGATGGTAAGCAAGCAATGAAACAACCCTTTCTTTCCTTCTCTTTTGCTTCTCCTTCCTTCTTCTTCTTGGCCGTCGGCCCTAGAAGAGCTAAAAGAGGAGAAGAGGAGCAGGCCCTAGGGAAGTAAGGGAAGAAGAACTCCTTAGGGGATGCCGGCTATAAAGAGAAGAAGAATAGAAGAGGAGGAGGGCTGCCGGCCCTTCACAAGGATGGAAGGTATGTGGCCGGCCCTAGCACAAGGAGATGAGAAAATTTTTCCTCGTTATTAATTTCCCTTTGCAAGCCTCCTCTTTTATAGCTTAGTCATCTCACAAAATTTAGTATAATTATAATCAAATCAAATCTTCTTATCCAGATTTGATTAGAAAAATTATAATTAATTTTCTCTATGGAAGAAATAAAATCATGATTCTAATCAAATCAAATGTTATCCAGATTTGATTAGAAAAATCATAATTAATTTTCTAAGGAACAAATAAAATCATGATTCTAATCAAATCAAATCTTATCCAGATTTGATTAGAAAAATCATAATTAATTTTTTCTGCGGAAGAAATAAAATTAATAATTTTGTAACGGAATTTTAATCAGAATTTCTTAACAGAATTTTTCTCCAAAAAAATAATTTCAGAAATTCTTAAAATTTCCTATCCAAAATTTCATATAATTTTCTTAGGTGGATACGAGGTTTTATCTAGAGGCTACAGCAGGGACTTAGAGGAGAAATTGGTTTTGGCCTCCTGATGGGCTTGGGCTTCCTGTGTTCTCCCTGAACACCCAACTCAAGCCCATCAATAATATCCCATACCACTAATGGGTTATTATTGAACTACCGCACCAATCTCATATTACAATATGAGCTCCTTCTTACTATAAGTACATTAATTTTCCTGTGTTTAAGATATCGTATGTCCGTCAATTAAATGAGTTACTGACAACTCAAATTTAATTAATTTCTAATCTAAGAGTAGTACCACTCAACCTTAGTTATCATGCGGAACTAAGTCCACCTGCAGGGTTTACATGATAATCCTTTATGAGCTCCACAAGGGGACATCATCAGCCTAGATTATAGGACACAGTTTTCTTCTATAATTAACAGCACACTATATACATAATACTAATTCCCAACTCATCGGGCCTTATAATCTATCACGCTAAATCTCACCCAATGATGAATCAAAGAAATATATACTAAGTACATGTGTTGTTATTATATAGGGATTAAGAGCATGTACATTTATAGTAACAGAGGTTTAGTCCGATTATATAATCAGTATAAATCGAACAATCCTCAGACGGTCCTGCTCAATACACACTTAGTGTACTAGTGTGATTCTATAGTCAAGACAGACTAAGACGAAATTACACTACAACCACTCCAATGGTTTGTCCAATCCATCTTGGTTGTGAACACTGTTTATAATTTATAAGGAACTGATAATATGGTCTTCTGTGTGTGACTCCGCACACCATGTTTATCTACAATATAAATTAAGTGCAAACATTGACCAAATGCGATTCACTCCATTGCACGGGCGTGCCTTCAACCAGACGATCAACAAGCTTAAACCATGCCCCAAAGGCACACCCGTGCCTTCCTCCTGCAGCAGCCAGACATGGCCGTGTCTCTAAGACACGGTCGTGTCTTCTCAACAGAGCCATGCCAAGACATGGTCGTGTCCCCCAGACACGACCGTGTTTTCCACCAGAGGAGCACCTGCCCGTGGCCGTGCCTAAGAGGCACAGGCGTGTCTCCCACCAGAGAGCAGACTGCCTTTGGCCGTGCCTCCCAACAAAGCATCAACTCTTAATGGTCGTGCCTCACAAGCACGGACGTGCCTCCACTACAGCAGGGGCGGCCACACATGGCCATGTCTCCCAGACACGGTCGTGTGACGGGGGCGTGCTTGGCTGTTCATAGGGTGATTTCGTGGGGGCCTATAAATAGACCCCCTTAAGATCCCTAAAAAGGGGGGAGACCTTGGAGAGCCACCGGAGCGTGCTAGAGCCACCAACGCCTCATTCCGGAGCCAAATTCGACGATCCGTTCATCCGTCAGGACACTCCATCACATCTACGCCTCACCTTCGCAGAGATTGCAGTCCAGAGAAGAAGAAGCTCATTGATAAGTCCTATTTCTTATTTTCTTCTTAGATTCTTGGAATATGATGTATTGTTTACTTTCTTCTCTGTATTGTAACCTCTCCGATATGGAGTAGTCCACCAGATTCTAGGATGTAGAAGGAATCGGGGTTATTGGATGATTATACTTTTGGATTTGTCAATCTACCATGTTCTATGATATGTTTGTGTAGTTTCTTTGTGGATTTGTGCCTTGTACTTGCTTGATAATATGTTTGTGAATGGTATAAATCTATAAGGGTAGAGATTATTTGTTGTTTGAGGAATTCTTAGGATCGTACACCCGGTGTTGGGTTGCAAGGGTGCAAACATAGTCCCACATCTAAAACACATGGGAAAGATCATGGGTTTAAAAGGATGGAAAGTATCTCCATTGGCATGAGGCCTTTTGGGGAGAGCCCAAGAACAAAACCATGAGGGCTTAGACCCAAAGTGGGCAATATCATGTCATTGCGGAGATATGGACATTCTTTAGACCTTACAATTGGTATCAGAGCGAGGCCGCTCTTCACCGGACTAACCGCTGGATGAGCCATGATCCAGATCTAACCATGTGGGGACCCTCGGGGAAAACAAAGGAAGTAGGGGAGGCTCGGACCATGAGGGACATGGCAGCCGGACCATGAGAAATGGTAGCGGAGCTTCCAGTGGTCCTTTGTTTGAGGGGGAGATTGTTGGGTTGCAAGGGTGCAAACATAGTCCCACATCTAAAACACATGAGAAACATCATGGGTTTAAAAGGATGGAAAGTATCTCCATTGGCATGAGGCCTTTTGGGGAGAGCCCAAGAACAAAACCATGAGGGCTTAGACCCAAAGTGGACAATATCATGTCATTGCGGAGATATGGACATTCTTTAGACCTTACACCCGGGACGCCTCGTGACAGGAGGAGAGTCTTAACCGGACCTTCCGAGGGATTGCTTAGGCTATGAAGAATCTTTATGAGGGATAACTAACGGTTATTCATTGTTGGGGAGAGGTCTTTAAAAGGATACCCTGTGACAGAGGGTAGGATTCTAGTAGTATACTGGGGCGCCTGAGTGACAGCGGGAAAGCCTTAAACTAGGCTATCTAGAATCATCTCAAACCGACATTAGTAACATTAGAACACCATTGATTTATTCAGACGAAATCTGACGAGGTCTAATTGGATAATTTGGTTAGAATCCCTATAATTGTGTAATAATTGAGGAATGGTAGAGGATCCAAGTCAATCAATCAATATCTCGAGGAATCCAAAGTCCTAGAATCGCTTTCCATATTCTGTCACAGTCGAATTCTATCTTCGAATTAAGGTTTAAGAGCTTTAGAACACTCTTTCTCCCCCAAACCAAACCATTTCCTATGTACTCTCCACTCTTATTGTGCTAGATTAGTAATTAATTCCACGGTCTCTGTGGATTCGATCTTTTTATTACTTGGCAACATTCCGTATACTTGTAGAACACGCATCACGGATCAC
>NC_133872.1:7456091-7492243 GCF_044706935.1 Curcuma longa | reverse complement strand
TATTGATTGATTGACTTGGATCCTCTATCATTCCTCAATAATTACACAATTGTAGGGATTCTAACCAAATTATCCAATTAAACCTCGTCAGGCTTCCTCGGAATAAATCAATGGTTTTTTAATGTTACTTAGGTTGGTTTTGAGACGATTCTAGATAGCCTGGTTCAAGACTCTCCTTGTTAGGAAGTATACTGGCTATAATGTCATTGGGGTTGACTGCCTGACCCTAGCTAACTCCGCCTCGACTATAGGGGTCTTCAACTGGGATCGAAGCTCGGCCACCTGGGCCTCAAGTTGGCGGTTTGCAGATTCAAGAGGAGGGACCCGGCGCTCCAGTTCTTGATACTCCAGCAGGACCTAAGGATACAGGCCGGGGAATCACCACAAGATTAAAAGTAATTTACAAGAACAAGAGAAAAATCATACCCTGCCCATAGACCCATTTATACGTTGACACAACAGATCATTAGACAACTTGGGGAGCACCTTCGTCTCATAGCGCTTATAGTCTTCCACGGAGGTGCAAACCCGATCGGCGGAGCCTGAAGGCATAGTTTGCAAAGGGGGCTCTGAACTCACTGGAACACGAGGGGGACGTGTAGCCCGCGATTTCTTCGACTGCACCTGTTGGGGCTGAGGTGCAGGAGTTTCGACATCCACAGAAGAGCTGGCTAAAGACTTACCCTTATCATGTTGGCGCTTGGTGCGGAGCTCGGGGAGGATGGACCTAAGCGGGGAGACCGATAGGGGCTCTGACTCCGGAAAGATAACTAAATCATCTAAGGGCTCAGTTATGTCTATAATGATCGGCTCCGATCCCCCTGGGGCTGAGGAAACCTGCTTTCTGGCCTCCCTAACCCTCTTTCGGGAGCGGGTCTCCCTAGCGGTCGTGGAGATAGGAACATCCACTGGAGGGGCCTCCGGAGCTGGCTCGGTTATCGAAGAAGGACCTAGCTCCAGCATCGCATCTGAAACTCCCTCCCCGAGGGACTCGACAGGAATAGAAAAATGAACTAAGCCCTCAGGAGGGGCCGGTAGGGATACCTTCTCATCAGCGGTAGCAGCAGCAGGGGCTGAGGTCTCAGCCTCCTCCGCAGCCGAGGTCCTCTCCCCCTCTGCAGCGGGAGTCCCAGCTCCAGCAGTAGCTGCAGAATCCTCAGGCTCAGCACCAACAGCAACCTCTCCCAGCTCGGGGGTAGCCCCGGAGGAGCCAGCAGCCTCCTCTCCCACCCACCAACTATCGGTGGTAGTAAGCTCCCACTTCATACTCTCCTTCGCCGAAGCGCTCAGCATGATGTCCCCTACCAAGAATAGAGAAGAAAGAATTAGTTAGTAGCAAAAAGGAAATATAAACGACGCCAGGGGAACTTACTCAAAGGGGCACCCAGGGGAATGTCATTGGGACTCAGCCCAGCCTTATACAATAAGGCCTCGTTGGAAATCAAGGCCTGCACATCGAACTTGAGGTCTAAAAGAATCTTAGAAGTTGTCAGAAAGATATGGCTGAACCTATATTGGTCCAAGTTAGGAGAAGGAAGGGGCTCTGGACGGAAGAATGTTGGCCAATTATAAGGGTGAGGAGGCTTCAGGAAGAAATACCTATCCTTCCAACCCTTGTGAGAGGTAGGATAGTTGTCCAAAAAATTATGACCGGGCCTAGCGGACAAATAAATTTCACCCGTTCCTCCCTTCTTAAGGTCGAAGAAGTAATGGAAGGTGGTGGGATCCCTGGGAATCTGGTAAACATCATAGATAATAGAGGCACCGCAGACCAGGCTAAAAGAGTTTGGAGCTAGCTGGGAAAGCGAAAGCTGGAAGTAAGAGGCCAGGTTCTGCAAAAAGAATGGAATGGGAAAACGCAGGCCTCCTTCTATTTGCTCACGAAAGAAAGTCACATACCCCGGCGGAGGTTCGTGGGGCCTCTGGTCCCTAGTAGGAACCAGAATCTGGTGATCAGCAGGGATCCCGAATTGGGCGCGAAGCATGATCCCCTCATCCTCAGTGAATCGAGAAGGTTTGCACCTCTCGTACCACAGGACCTTGGTTGACATTAGGGCCAGTACCAAGGAAGATGAAGGGCAACAGAACCCTAAGGAACTAGCGACTAATAAAACCAGGGGAGCTCGCAAGAAGAAACCCTAAGCGAAAGAAGAGGCGAAGGCAGAGAGGACAACCTAAAGATAACACTAAGCCACCAATATGGCACACTGGAAAAAGACGATCGGAGACGGAAAACTAGGGTTTCGAGAGAAAACGAAGAGGACCGGAAGAAGAACCCGAAGAATGTAGGGAAGGCGAACAAAACGCTTAAGAAAAGGAAGGAAGACTTACGGAAAGCGAGGGGTTCGCGAAGAAAGTTGGAGCACAGGCGATCGAAGGCGTGAAAGCAAAGACTAGGGTTAGGCGGAGTAATCGGAGAAGGCGGAAGGAAGAGGAGATAAATCAAACGGTCGGCCGATCTCAACCGTTGACGCATCAAAACCTCAGATCGACGGACTAGGAAGAGTAATAAATCAGGCGTGAAACTTACCATAGCTACAACGATAACGCGGCAGAAGAAAGGAGGGCCACTTAGGTCCGACGCAAGTTCAGTCAGTCACCTTCGTCTCCTTCGACTAAACTAGGTCGGGAGGCTTGTGATCCGGTACGAATATCCCTCCCCGAGGGAGGAATACGTATAGAGGACGGATAGAAGCCTGGAAGGGTATTTTCTGGAGACTAAGGGAGAGGTAGGGAAGATCGACCTCCCTTAACACAAAAGACACAAACCTCACGTGAAAGACTCGGACCCCCTCCCTGCCGTACTGAGAGTCATTTCTTGACAATAATACACCATCTCATAACCAACCTCAGAACAAGGTACCGACATCACCTGCCTACCTCCGGACAAGGTACTGGCACCGCCTGCCTACCTCCGGACCAGGTATCGGCATCACATGCCTACCTCAGGACAAGGCCCCGACATCGCATGCCTACCCCATAACAAGGTACCGGCATTCACACCCTCATGACAAGGTATTGGCATCGCATGTCTACCTCCTAACAAGGTACCGCAGCATGCCTAGTTCCGGACAAGACCCTGGCATCGCATGCCTACCCCATAGCAAGGTACCGGCATCGCATGCCTACCTCCGGACAAGGTCTCGACATCACCTGCCTACCTCTGGACTAGGTATCGGCACCGCCTGCCTACCTCCGGACTAGAAATCGGCACCACCTGCCTACCTCCTCGTAAGGAACAAGCCTTGTAGGCCCACCTCACGACGGGATCAGGGCATCACGTGCCTACCTCAGGGCGAAGTCCTAATAGCACATCCTACCGCCGGGCAAGACCCCAGCAAAGATCGCCGGACCGCTCCACAGAGATCCCCCCATTAAAACAAGGCCGCCAGTACACAGACATCCTAGGCGCGCCTCCCCAAATCGGCCACTCCCGACCTTCGTCTGCGGCATGCATATTAGCGGGGCACCCCACCAACCTCTCCACAAGAATCGGCAGCTCACCTGCGAGAAGAAGAACATAGACCAAGTCCCTTACTTGGTCCAGCCTAATCCCAAAGACGATACCCCGCGCAGGCACAACTGTCGGATAAAGATCTACAAATCTGAGCCGTCGGATGACCAAAAACCCTCGAAAATTATCCTTACCACATCAATAGTGGATTGATAGCCAATCACAGGCACTAAGATTCTAAAATATCGCCCCCCCCCCTATATAAACTGCACAGGTATGACAATGGACTCTCTGAATTTTTCCGAATACACACTTCTTTGCTCGTTGCCTGACTTGAGCGTCGGAGTTGTCACGCCGAGATCCCCCGGCGCCCCGCTGACCCGTGCGTTCATTTGTTGCCTCCTCAGGGCCTCTCTCCTCGGCAGGGGAGTACAAGTTGACGCGGCCTTCTATTACCTGGTGTTGTGGCTATTGTCGGCAAGGAGCCGGAACAACACCTAACTATGTATTGATCAAATCTTGAAAACCAAAGAAATCTAAGTAGTTGAGGATACTTCAAAACCAAAGTCGTCAAGGGGTCCCAACTTGAGTATACTTCAAAATCAAAGTCGTCAAGGGGTCCCAACTCAACATCACTACTAAATTACAAAGCTTCAAAGGATAAGCTCACCCTAATCTTTACTTAGGTTATCACATCTCAATACATCGTCTATCCAAAATACACCATCTACCCAAGGATCTTCAAATTCTTCATTAAATTTAATGTGCATCCATAAGTTTGAAGCAATTCCTCCGCTCTCAGTCCATAAACTTCAATTTATTTAAACTCATATGACAACCCCGAAACACTTCATGCAAAATGATCAAATATAAATATGTAATCTTGGTGACTGATGGAAAATTTCCGTGGGACCGACCGGGTCACCCCAAGGATAAATCAAATATAAATATGTACTTTATATTTTGATAAGATACAAGGGAAGAATTATTTGTCCAACACTTAGTACTGCATCAAAAATTCTTGGGTGACTTTCGACCATAAAATAACCTTTACATATTGGCATCAAAAATTCTTGGGTGACTTTCGACCATAAAATAACCTTTACATATTTTGGGGGGGGGGGGGGGGGGGGGGGGGGGGGGGGGATTATATAGAAATATTTTTCAACGTGCTAAAGATCCAACAAAAGGTACGTTGCACTATTTTCCGAAATTAAACTCAGATAAACTACTGGCGGTGGGGTGAAACTACCTTTGCACTATTTTCCAAATTGTACACCAATCATGTTCATAAAGACCAATTACAACATATCTCATGTTCCATACAACAGTAAAAATAATGCAACGTGCAAAGCACAATTCTCTCTGCCAGAAATCCAAACACGTTCCAACCATTTCCTCATACTTTTAAAAACTAATCATAATCGCCAAGAGAAAAGAAAAAAACAAAAGGAAGATAAACATGAGTTGTCAAAGAAATGGAAAATACATAATTCTACATTACGTAAACACTGATCAACTTGCTAGATAACCCTTTCAGGGCCAATATCCTTAGAAATTTTTGAGAACTAAATGCTCAGCAAATCTTTATAAAGGACAACCAGATAGAGGTACATGACATTTTACCGCGAAACCTCGTTTTACTAAAATGCCTATCTTTCCGATTGGACAGTAAAGCTTACCATGTTATCAAACTATATAACAGTAAGACATCAAGCTTCAACAACAATTTCCTCATCAGTTGTATCAGACGTGACAACCTCTTCCGATTCCTCCCTGTTTTGAATGTTGCTGCTGTCAGGATTAACTTTCTTGTCAGCCTCATCGTACAAAATCTTCTGTCGCAGTTTTGTTATTAGGTCTTCCCTATCTGCTTCATTCTCCAACAGATAGCGTTTAATAGCATCTTTTCCTCGGAAGTTTTGTCCATTGAAACCATACATAGACAGACCACTTTTGGTAACAAACTTGTGCTTCAGTCCTAGTTCGAGTAACTCGGACTCACGGCAGATCCCCTTGCCAAACTCAAGCTCAAATTCAGCTGTTCTAAATGGAGGGGCATGCTTATTCTTCACTATCTTCACGGAGACTTTGCTCCCAATAATCTGTGTAAAGGCAACCATGTTGAGTTTGTCATGAATCAGCAACTACATTTGTGAAAGTTGCTACTCAATTCTCACAAATCACAATCAAAATATGCTTCATGCAGGGGTGGTCCATTGATGAATCAATACCAGAGGGTTCTCATACGGGGATCAGTAAGTTATATGACTTAAGTGCGTCCATGAAATGACTCATCAAAAAAAAAAAAAAAAATGTGTCCATGAAATGAAACCTCAACTATATAAGAAAACTAAGAAAAGCTCTGCTCAGAGCCAGTTCGAAGTTAAATGATCAAAGACATACTGCAAAAAAAATTGTATTACTTTATTAGTATTTACCTCCTTGTCTTTTTCGACAAAGCCAACCCGTTTGATGTTCAGGCGAACAGATGCGTAAAATTTCAAGGCATTGCCGCCAGAGGTAACTTCTTGTGGTGCTCCAAACCCACCAAATGTGCTCATCTTTGCTCTAATCTACAGTAGCAATGGTACAGATAAATAGGCCATATGAGAAAGTATAATCCAGACACAAAAACTTGATTCAATGGATCACAAATCTCACAGGCAATAATATTCCTTTTCTCACACATCAAAGAAGAAATTGAAAACCAATGTCATTTCCAACCACTTGATTAAGGAAAACTGGCTTTGCATAGAAAATATGGTTTCAACAGGTGGCAACAAAATTGTGGCATCTTCAATTCCTAGATTTTCCATATGCTACTCTGTAGGTTTGACCAGTGTTGATGTTGAATTGCAGTACATGATCAAACTTTGAACTAATTCTCATCATAGTTTAAAATCTCAATTCGTGCCAAGGTTTTGATCTCAGACCAGAACGATATAGTTTCGATACCATATTGTGTCATGCTGATATAGTTTCGATAATTTTTAAATATAAAATATATTAATTAAAAATAAAATTTTAAATTTAAATATTAAAAAATTAAAAAGAATAATTTTTTTAAAAAAGAAAAATGAAAAAAATACGAGATCATGATGTTTTATATGATAAATAAATAAATAAGTTATTATATTATCGTATTTATAATCAGGAGTTCATTGAAATTATTAACCTAAGTTAATTTTACATCGTCCCCGAGCGCCCATGGGTTCGTGGCAACCTCCACAACCCTGCAGTGGCTCCACGACTCCGTGGCAGCCCACGGTGCCAACGTCGACTACAGTTCTGGTGCCAGGTAGAATGGTAAATTTTGTTCGGCACAAAACGAAATTTTAAACCATGAATTTCATAACTATACCTCCAAAATTAGAACTAAAAATCTCTACACAACTGAACAAGTTTATAATCATCTTTTCAATTCAAGGTTGGTCCAGCATTCAAGTGATTTTGAATGCTATAGATTCTAGCATGCCAATAGCAAATTATGTTAACACACCCCATAGTCCCGTTGCTATTTACCAACACAACTAGGGAAAAAAAAATATTTTTGATAGTGCACACATTTATTGAGAGAATCTGCAATTCAAGAAATAACACCACAATGTTGATGGAATAGAGGGTTAAAAAGTTTCTTCAAGGCTACCACAAAAGCAACCTTGGTGTGGTCAATCAAAGGAGCTTTGAACATGTCAATTCACAAACAAATACCTGATTAACAAACAACAAAATTGCCTGTGACTGTGACAACGAATGACTCAACTTGCGCAGAGCTTGGCTCATCAACCTTGCTTGGAGGGCCACATGAGCATCTCCCATCTCACCGTCAAGTTCAGTTTTGGGCACAAGGGCAGCCACCTAAAGTCAGAAAGAAGGTGAAGAGAAAACGATATCCAGTACTGCATGAATGATTCAGTTTCAAAAAATAATATTTCATGAAGTGCATTTTCAGTAGCTAACATATTTCAATAAAGATAATGCATATGTACAAAATATTTTCCCAATAAATATGATCAAATGTCATAGAAATTGAGTAGATTATGGTACAAGAATAGTGTTGAACCAAATGAACTAGGTCTAAAATTAATAAAAGCATAAAACTCAGCTTCATTTGATCTTGAAAACCATTTTTGCCACCAAAGATGGGCCAAGTTACAAGTTTTGTAATACCATCTGAAGCAAAACTCTCAATTCTCACCATAAAGAGGTATTTAATGTGAACAATGAAAGGATAATTAATTGAATGAAAGATCTCAAGGTTGGCAATCAAAAATAAGTAGAAGCGATGCAGTATCCACCTCCTATAAGTTTGGAGGGTAAAAGAAATAATCCTAAAGGGATACAATACAAAGAGCACATCTCAAAGACTTCTTAACTTACACTGTCCACAACCACAACATCAATTGAACCACTCCTAATAAGAGTGTCAACTAGACTAAGTGCCTGCTCACCACAATCTGGCTGTGACAAAAGTAAATTATGAGTATTCACACCAATAGACTCTGCCAATGCTGGATCAAGAGCATGCTCTGCATCTATGAAAGCACAGTACCCTGTATATCATACAAATTAGTGAATACAATAGAGGAAATCATAAGATGACATAAATAATGGCATAGGATACAATTCTTATAAACACTATTGATAGAATAATTAACCAAACAAAATTGCCTCCATTCTTCTGAGATTCTGCAATTACATGAAGGGCCAGTGTAGTTTTTCCTGAAGCCTCTGGGCCATATATCTCCACAACACGCCCCTGCAGAGAAAAAAATTGATGAACAAATTAATAATCCACCTGAAAGTTAAAGCAGAAACTGAAGTGTCATTAATTGAATAATTAATAAGAAGTGTGTTTGCATGTTTCATACATTTTTTTTTGCAAGTTTGATGCATTAATTTCATTACCTAATTAGAGACTAATGAGTTATCTTCAAATATGATAAAAGAAAATATTTTTGATCTTAACATGACATCAAAATTTCCAGATATTATAGTTATCAAGCATGGATGATTTATAATATGCATACCAAGATGTACCACCAGGCAAAAATAAATTAATGGAAAACTATGCAGTATAAAGTGTATGAAGAGTTGTAAGTAGTTAGTGAACTAGTATGTACTGGATGTGGAATTGAAATTTACACCAATATCCAAACATGACATTCAAAGCTTTTCCATAGCATAAAGATGATTTCTTTCATAGAAAAGCTAGAAAAATGAAGATTATAAAGTAATTGTACCAACAAGATAATCATTAAGTCAAAAACAACACATTGGCAAAGACTTGTAGTTCACTTCTTCCATTATTACAACAGTGATGAGTGAAGATGCTAGCAATTATCCAATACACCTAATCTAATGACTCAGCTAACAGTGGGAAAAATTAGGTGACAAAATTGTTTCACAAATATGAATAAATACCTTTGGCAGACCACCAATTCCCAGTGCCATATCCAACAAAAAAGATCCTGTAGATATAACAGGAACTTCCCTAGGAGCATGAGAACGACCAAGCCACATGATTGAGCCCTTCCCAAATGAAGCTGTAATCTGATCCAATGCTTGTTGTAAAGCCAAGTCTTTCTTAGACAGGGTTTCCTTGCCACAGTCAGATACATCTAACTTGGACATTTTTTTAGCTAAAATGGAAAGCATTGTGAATTAGGTCTAACCAAATAATTATCAATAATCTTCAGATCATAGACTAAAACTATAAGAATGGATTACAACCATGGAGGTCTTTGATTCTAAGCATCTCAAGCTTTTAGGGATCAAAGAGAAAAAGAATGAACACGTGTCACAACTGAAGCAACAAACAAGAACCTAAAGTGTATGTTCAACAAAGAAAAAGTCAATGATAAGGATTTGAAAAATCATTATTCATGGAATAACACCCTCTGAAGCTAAGATGGATCACATTTGGAATATCACTTGCAAGAGCAATAGCTTTTATACTAATGAAGACATATTATTGCAGCATATACTGGCATGCAGGAACATATTCAAATTTAGAAACATTGAAAGTTATCTAACCTTGAGAGGAAAATTTGCAGAATTGGAAAGAAGATGCTCCAGTTCCTTGTCCATGTATCTGCAAGTACAAACATACTTAGGCATCAGTTAAGATACAAAGATTGAGAAACACAACAAGATGGAAGGACCAGTCTAGGTTATTTTAGTACATATGAATAATCTTTTGATTGCCATTTTTAAAAACAAGACAGTGCTATTTTGATCTCCCAACCATGAACTATGTTTTCCTTGAACCAAGTATGCTACACTGTCAACTCTTCTCCTTACTGTGGGAATGAGAACTATATATAATCTCCCATGTTAAAAATGACAATTTCCATGTCTGCAGATTCAGCATTAATTCACAAGTATATTTGTAACAGATCAAACACATGATTTTGACTTGTTATGTTATAAATAACGTTCTGTGACATCTCTAGTTAGTCTCACGTAGGTGGTTATATGATAGTGAATAAGGTTTATATGCCTTAATAGGTCAACCATCATTAACTTGAACTTAAGCATTTTGAATCACTGATTGAGTATATCAAGTTAATATGTCTATTCTCCTACACATGGTGTGGCATTCTAATTGGAAAGTGTCGCTTTTGGCAGACGATTTACCATTCGATTAGGTCGCAGAAGCCACCACCCATTAGAAACTATTTTCAGTTACAAGGAGTGGGCCTTGATGGTAGTATCATGACATCCTAATTTAGCCTCATATGGGATGTTGTCTAATGAAAGAGATTATTTTACCTTAGACTTCCACATTTTGGGTTGGTGGTTGGCTCTACAGGTGGATAAGTGTTGCATGCCCTGATATGTAAATTCCAGAATCACCCACTCTCGTGCAAACTAGTGCTGCTAAAAGTAGCCAAGCAAGCAACAATTGGTGAAAATCACGAATTTTTCCTTGCTACTCTTCGTGTTGGATTTTGCTCTATAACATGATCGTTTCTAGAATCGAATGTTTTAGGCGCAGACGTATATCAGAAATAAAGCAAGATTGACACTTACAAAAAAGGGAGGGCTATAAGATGGAAAATCAAGCCTTGCTAGTTTTACGTTCTAATATATGAAGAGAAGCGATTGTTTGGATAAGGAATAGGACCTCTGATGCGCATAGCGTTCGCCTTAAAGAAGCGTGACGGAGAAACCTCGCCATGGCTCTCGAATACTGAGAGGCCTTGTTCCCCGATAGCGAGAGTAGGCTTAGGGTTACCCACCTCTTTTGGCGATTGCTGAAGAAGCCATGGAATGGAAGCGGGAAGTGCACGTAGAGTTCATTAGGGTTTGATTTGGCGCATTGTTTCAGAAATCGCAGGGCGAGCCGGCTTTTGCTACAAAGGAAGTGGCCGTTACAATTAAAACGGTATATGTTAAGACGATAAATTCGGTATCAGGGAAAAAAAATGATCATGGAATTTCGAAAATGCCACTTTTTCTGGGAAAAAAACCCCAATTGCACATTCTTTCTGAACTTCTAAACTACTTTTAACCATCAAAACTTTTCTGTTAGCCAACGAGCGAACAAGGGGGAAACATGTATATCTCCGAGGTATAGCTAAATTAATTGTGACGTAGTAAAGTTGTAGAAGAGGATAAAAGTTTGAATCCTAGCGAAGTCAGGCAATACCTTTCTGCGTCATGACTGATCCGGATGGAATGACGGAAGCAAACACGTAGGATAAAAGAGTCCCACAAAAGACATGTGAAAAAGACATGGCGGCCAACAAGGAGAGCCCGATTCCCCTGAAAGGAGAAGAGGGGGACTAAACTCAGGCCTTAGGCGGAGGAGCCACCTCCCCATTATCACGACCAGGAAACTCCGCCAACTACCCCAGAGAGAAGAACTACCCACAGCGCCCCTAACCTCGAGGTCGGCACCTACCACAATGCCTCATACGAGCCCTCCCACAGCTAGGGTTAATATTCTACGTATACTTAACAAACCGACCTCATTGTCGGCCCATCACGACCTCCGAGCCCAGGTCCTTTACAACGATAGGCATACCACCCCATCAAAAGATCAATATATAACCTAAGTCCATAACTGAGCTCAACGCACCTAGCCGAGCTCCTCATAGCTTGGCCGCGTCGCCCGACCTCATTAACGGGTCATATATCTTCACTACCAACACTTGTACAAGCCAAGTATGTATAAAACTTCCTAGCCCACCTACCTGCCAGGTCAGAAATAGGGCCATTACACCAGCCGAGCTCCTTCAGACCTCGGACCCTGTAAGTCCGCCATCTCCTCCAATCCCAAACAGCTAGATCCGAAGATATCGCCCCCTCCTCTTGCTCTATATAAACCTCACAGGTACGACATCAAACCCATCTTGAATCCGAGGGGTACATTTCTACTTTTCTGTTGATCTGACTTGAGCGTCGGAGTGGCCACGCCGGGATCCCCCGGCGCCCAGCTAATCCGTGTTTCCAGTGCCCCCCTGCAGGTCCTTTCTCCTCCGCGGTCTCGGGATTGGGCGACGCGGCCACCCCCTTGTCCGGTGATTCTGCTGTCGTCGGTAAAGAGCCGGAACATTTTGGCGCCGTCTGTGGGAAAACTGAGCTGAGAAGGTACGATGGTGAACACCCGACGCACCGCGAGCGCTCGCAATCCCGTGGAGGAAAGGAATCCTGAGGGAGTGGTGACAATGACGAAGGATCAGTTCGATCATGTCGTGCAACAGGCGATCGATGCTGCCATCCGCAGTGCGACAATGCACCCTCCGTCTGTGCCGGCAGGTACGACTGTGCCGGGGAGACAGAGGCCCCCCACCATCGGAGAAGAATCCGCACCAGAAGGATCCACCAACAGAAACCCGCCGCTTGAGGTAGAAGACTCAAGCGAGTCTCATGCGGGTGACGACACTCGCAAAAGGAAGGCCCCCGTCACTCGGGGAATTGGTCCTCCCAACACCCCATTTGCGCGGGCCATCCTCGATCAGGAAGTGCCTCGACATTTCCGACCTCCTCAGGTAGGAGAATATGATGGATCTGCAGATCCGGAAGATCATCTTAATCGATTCGAAAATGCCTGTTTACTGCACCAGTATGCAGATGGCATTAAATGTCGATTATTTCTCAACACCCTCTCGGGGCTGGCTCAGCGCTGGTTTAATAAATTGGCCGGATCCAGCATAAAGTCTTTTCAAGACTTCAGGGAAGCCTTCTTGCACCAGTTCGCTAGCAGCCGGAAGCATCAAAAGACCTCCCTGCATCTCTTCACTATGAAACAAAAACCTAAAGAGACCCTACGCGCGTATCTCCACCGTTTCAATCAAGAAGCCTGTGAGATACCGTCCACACCACCGGACGTCCTGACGAGCGCTTTCACCCAAGGACTACTAGAGGGGGATTTCTTCCGATCACTGGTAAAGAAGCCACCGGCAAGTTATCAAAAACTGTCGGAGAGAGCGACCAAGTATATTCAGTTAGAGGAAACTCAGTTGGCCCGCCGGGGCAGTCAGCCCGCAGCCACTCCAGCAGAAAAAAGGGCAGCACCTCCTCCCCTCGCGAGAGAAGTGCCAACCCGACCTCTTCAAAATCCCCCAGCGCCCCGGAATGAGCGGGGCGTACAAGCAATAGAAAACTTACCACAGTTACCCGAACCCAGGGCGACAGGGCAGGCGGAACAACCTGCACGATATTGTGCTTATCACCAATCTGCGGGGCACACTACCACCGAATGCCGACATTTGACGGATGAAATCAACCGGATCATCCGGGAAAGACAGAGACAAGGAGGCAGACGACCAACAAGGGAAGATCAGAGGCGTCCGGGCGGCTTTAGGCGACCTAACCCTCAACAAGGGGGAGGTCGGCGACACCCTCTGGGAGAAGCCAGAGTACCGTTAGAAGCAAACCGGCAGGGGGAACCCCGACCTGAACAAGAACCTCCTCGGGAAGTTCATCCTGAGCCCCAGGAGGAGCAAAATAATCATGTCCCTCGAGCTGAAATAAGTATGATTGCTGGGGGAGCCACAGATGGAGATTCTAACAGAGCACGGAAAGCTCATGGCCGGCGCCTGGAAATCTATAGTGTTAATACTGGACGGAGGGCCGACCTGGGCCCCAATATTTCTTTTGGGCCTCAGGACCTAGAAGGGGTAGACACTCCCCACGAGGACGCCCTAGTCATCCGGGCTACAATTGCCAATTATGATGTGGCTCGGGTCTTTGTGGACACAGGCAGCTCGGTCAATGTTCTGTACAAAGAAGCCTTTGATCGCATGCAACTCGATAGGAGAGACCTACAGCCCCTGGCCACCTCACTCTTCGGGTTCTCAGGACATGAGGTCCAACCCTTGGGACAGATCTGCCTGCCACTTTCCTTGGGAAACGAACCCTTGCGGCGGACCAGAACTACCCTCTTTACCGTGGTGGAAACTCCCTCGGCATATAATGTGATCCTGGGGAGACCTGCACTGAGCTCGTTCGGGGCAGTCGTATCTACCTATCACCAGAAGCTAAAGTTTCCGGTACACGATCAGGTCGGGTCCGTTGGAGGTGATCAGAGCATTGCTCGAAGGTGCTACATCGATATGGTCCGGACTGACATCAGGACAGTGAGAAGAAAAGCAAGTAGAGAAGTGAATGCCATACAGGAAGCTTCTTTACCCCGGCCAAAGCCGGAAAAAGTACCAGCACACATAGTACCCGAGAACCCCAACCAGATTACATACATATCAGCCGACCTGCCAACAGAAATACAGGGACCACTGCTCACCTGTCTGACAAATAACCGGGACATCTTTGCATGGTCGCCTCTGGAGGTCACAGGAGTAGCCCCTACTATCATGGAGCATAAGCTCAATGTGACTCCAGGAGCTCGACCGGTTCGGCAGAAAAGAAGGCATTTCTCGGCCGACCAGGACAAGGTCATCCGAGAAGAAACAGATAAATTGTTGAAGGCGGGACAAATCCGGGAAATCCAGTTCCCAACCTGGCTAGCCAACGTGGTATTAGTACCAAAACCAGGTGGAAAGTGGAGAGTCTGTATAGACTTCCGAGACCTCAACAAAGCTTGCCCGAAAGATTGTTATCCCCTCCCGAGGATCGACCAACTGGTGGACTCCACCTCGGGATATGAGCTCATCTGTATGATGGATGCATATCAGGGGTACCACCAGATCCCTCTGGCCCAAGAAGATCAGGATAAGGTCAGTTTCATCACGGCTGATGGAACCTTCTGCTACACCGTCATGCCTTTTGGCCTAAAGAATGCGGGGGCGACATATCAAAGGCTAATGGATAAGGTGTTCAAGAGGCAACTAGGGCGTAACGTGGAAGTATATGTGGACGACATCCTCATCAAATCTCTCCGAGCTGACCAGCTCATTGCGGATATAGAGGAAACCTTCGGCACTCTTCGCCAATACGGGCTGAAATTAAACCCTAACAAATGCTTGTTCGGGGTGAAAAGTGGAAGCTTCCTCGGCTATGTGGTGACCGAGAGAGGAATAGAAGCTAACCCAGCTAAGGTACGAGCTGTACAAGACATGGCCTCCCCTCGAAGTATCAAGGATGTACAGCGACTAGTAGGGCGCATCACGGCGCTCTCCAGGTTCATATCCCACTCCGCAGGCAAAACCCTGCCTTTCTTCAAGATTCTGAGGAAGGCAACACGGTTCTCATGGGATGAAAAATGTGAACAATCCATAGCGCGCGGGGGGCGCGCTGCGAAAAGTTGCATCTACAGCACCCGGGCGTGCGTTGCGGATGTAATTTTCCACAGCACACGCCCCGCGCACTGCGGATAATTATATTTTTAAGATATAATATACCTATATACACAAATACAAATAATATAACCTGCTCAAAGCTATAATAATTATAATCTAATACACAAATACCACATACAAATTAGAGCTCAAACAATGTGCATATATATCAGAGATAATCATCTACATTTAGTTAGATAAAACAATCCAAACAAAAATTCATCTTTACTACAAACAGTATATTATCAAATCTATATCAGTCAGACAAAACTATAAACATTGATGCCCAAGCGACTGTGCTTCCTATTGCATCCTCAAGGAAAAACATCTCTTCGTTTGGTCGAATTAGCTCCACCTTCTCCACAAAGACTCTATCAATCCAAACTTTCCAATAAGATCCACCAAGAGGAACGTGATGTACTTTTGCTTTTGGATCCGTGGATGCAATTCGACCTTCTGCAACAACTCCATCAATAGACCAATAAAGCAGCTTACATTTAGCATTAACACTGATATCTCCAACACTCATCTTCTTTAATTTTGACTATATAACAATAAAAAGTAATTAATGATTAAACAAATTATATAATAGAGCATGCTATAAATAATAAACAAAAGTATAATATTATGTTAAGATAGTTACCTGAGCTGCAACATTGCTATCTGCACTAATATAATTTTCAATACCGATACCAATGCCACCACTAGCAACCTAATTTTACAAACAAATTAATTATTGTTAATCTAATACAAAAGAAATAAGGTAGAACAATTTCTTACATATTGCCACATAATGCTAGCCAATCGAGCAAACAAAATGCCACATGATTACTCTGAACGAACATACAAAACCGAACAAACATACAAAATCCCACATAATGAAAGTTGTTGCATGTGAGATACAGCTGTGGCGTGTTCCAATAATAAATCAACAAGGATGTCAATTGTGGAAACAAACAATAAGCATCAAGATGATGTTGGAAAGGCATTAAGCTTACTCTATGGTCACATGTCACTTTGTTGATGGCCATCACAGCCAAGAGTTGCTGAAAGTTTTAAAAATCTAAGCAATTGGGATGATAGTGATGTCCTTCATTCAGGACTCAATGCAGGCATTGATTTTGGTAACACCCACAACCTACACAAACAAGACTGTCCTTCACACTTTTTTTTTTACCACAATGGTAGATCAGATCCCCCTCCCTTGAGGACCTGAAACACTTTGCTACAGTATCTTATGCATCAGTAGCAAAGACCCGCAAATGAAAGAACTTCAAGAAAAAGAACAAAAAAAATAGCACATTGTCACAGACCAGCCCCTCCCCCACTTTGAAAAATGATGAGGAATCTGCAAATCTCAAAAAGAAGAAGAAAAAAAAATCCTACACCTTATACCATCATTTGGTTGTTCTTCCTAAAACCCTTGAAGAAAAAGGAAAATTTTATTCGATTTTATTAGCTCTACTGCCCATTGTCCACCCATAGATAGTTGTTCAGTTTCCTTCTTTTGTTAGGTGGAGAAGAGGCCCTTTGCTCACTGTCGATCAACGAGGCCACTTTTAGTTGTGAAAGTACCATATGTGACATTTCTGAATTATTGATGATATCCTTCTCCAGTGATTAATAGCAATTTGTAATCCCTTCTTAGAGAAAGAAAATATTGTGATGCAAAGCATTCATTTTGCAATTAGATTGTATGTATCCTTGGATCTTTTTCAACACACAAACTTCATACCTCGGTCAATCCTATGCACCAAGATGCTGCAGTTTTTGCGTTAATGGAATCCATACCCTTAATCTCATTAGTTGCCTGGATTATAGCAGCTGCTGCAAGCGATGATGGGCAGTGACTCAGGAAACGTATATCTGCTACACCATATATTTCAGATTAGCAAGAACAATACATTGCCTTATCATACTCAATGAGATCATCATAACTACATGACCTTTCATCATCGCAAGCGTAATTTCAGTGGCTCAGGCAATCAAATATCGTGTATTTTCCTACCGGATCAATCTTGTGTACAAAGAAATCAATGAAAGTAAAAGGTGTCACAGATCGGAGCCTCCAATTCAATGCAATCAACACAAGAAGCTCCATTCTAAGAATGGTCCGAGGCTCAAAAATGAACTTTGCATCCTCAAGCTACCCCATATCAAAACAAAGTGTAGCAAGTAGTCATTGATCAAACAGGCATTTACATAAATTTAATGCATGTCAATACATCATTGTTCAAATCTAATTACCTGCAAGTCTAATAAAGATGGAAGCAATGTCTCCTCCATCTTTGCTGCCAGAGAGAGGCATGCCACAGAGAGAAGTTGCAATGCCCATTCATTTTGCTGTACAAATAGAATGATCTGAGTATACGATATTAACCACACCTATCTCAAAAGAAGTACAATAATGACAGAGTTCTATAGCAATACAGTTCTGAAATCATGTTCATTTGTTGTTGTTGTTGGATGATATGATTTTTATTCTCTTATCGTCTCTCCACTACTTTGCTATTTTATTCATCTAATGCAAAAGGGACCTTCCATGTCTTATAAAGCAGCCCCCCTTGCCTAGTGGAAACGATCACTTTCATTCTATCAAAAAATCTTCGCAGTACAAGATGGGGAAAGGAACATAATGATCAAAATCAAAGCTTGTATCTTGCATTTACTCCATAAGCACCAAAGAGTCCTCGTTCGGTTTGCCTCCGCATAAGGACACTGTCTATTTTTCTCTCAGAGAAATGGGGGAAGAACTATTTTGAACAAGCAAAATCCCTAAAGCACAATTATAGTTACAGTTTAGTTCTTTGCTCACTGCTTGAATCACAAGAACTGAAATCTGTTCAGTATTCAAACAAACCATAACTTTAATTACAGAAATCAACTCACAGGCAGACGGTGAGAAAAGAGGAACCGATCCATGTAGTTCACGGAAAGATACGCCGTCAGCGGACGAAAATGGTAGTACGAATGCACTTGAAGGAGAACGCGAAGTATTCATCAAAAGGACGGTGACCAATCCAACGTGCATTGAAACAAAGAGAGAGAGGAAGGTAGAGAGGCAAATAGGCTGAGCGTGGAGGAGCTCGCGATGGTGGAGGAAAACACGGACTGAGGAGCTCGCGACGGACGGAGGAGCACTGAGGAGGAACGGGGGAAACCTAGCCGAGCACGAGGGCGGGCGGGGAAACCTAGCTGAGCGCGAGGGCGAGCGGGCGAGCGAAAATAGAGCGAGGAAAATAGAATTTTTTTAATCCCTTCGGACAGCTATTTAACAGCGTACATCTATGCACGCTATCAATAATACTCTTTTAACAACATATATTTAATACACGCTGTAAATAATTATAAATATTATTTAATATTCACAACGTATAATTTTTGCACATTGCGAAAAATAGTATTCACAGCGCATTGTTATTTGTGTGCTATTAATTGTAAAATATAAAATATTATCCGCAGCACATTTGATTAGGTGTGTCGTAAAAATTATTATTAACAGTATACTATAATTGTACGTTGTTGATGACGTGCTGCGGAAAGTCAAATTTATTGTAGTGAACACATATAATATAAAGTGAGAGCAAATACCTAACTAATAGCATCTACTAATAGAATCTAAATTATAAATTGAGATATGTGATTAATCTAAACTTTTTTTGATTTAGCTTTGTCTCCACTCCAAGTCTTGTTTTTTTTTTAAATGTGCGAGTGAAAGTGTTTATAAATAATGACTCTCTCCTCACTTCCTTAGTCTAAAAATTTACAATTAGAAATAATAAAATAAAAAAGAAGTCAAAGTGAGTCATGAAAGATTAGTTACTTGGTATCAGAAGAAAATTTATGTGTCACGGTTGATCGGACATTTGATGATTGATAAAGTTCAAGTGGGTCATGGAAGATTAGATACGTAACAATGACGAAAGTTCTGATAAGACAAGGTTGATCGGATGCTAAGCAATGAAATATCCGAGCCAGTCAAAATTGATCAGATGACGAGCAAAAGAACTGTTGTTAGGTTGAGGTCAATTAGATACCATGCAAAATGAGAATTCAGATTTGTAAGACTGGAAAAGAGTATTAGTCAATTGATAAATATATCGATCGATTAATGGACTCTAAATTATGAAATTAGAGTTTGAGCTATTTTTTAGAGTTTGCTATAGTAATTAGGGTTATTATAGTACTAATGATTTTGATATTTATTACAGTACTTCAATTCGGGGTTTACTACAGTCTTGGGCTTTTAGGGTTTCTGTTATAGTATTTTGCTACAGTGCAAGATTAAAAGTAAGATTAGTGTAAAGTAATTATTTTCATGTATTTATTTTTATATCTTATAGTACTTGTATTTGTTTCAAAAAATACGTTGTAAGAGATTTTCTATCTTTGAAAGGTCTTTGAATAATAATAATATCACTAAGACTAGACCTTAGAATAGGAACCAAGTTCTAAATCAAGTAGAATCTTGATTATGTCTATTGTTAATAGCTTCTCTATATATCTTATCAATATGAACGGTTAGAAATTATGAGTCCCATTTCCGATAACATGCCAATTATTTTTACATATTTGGACGATCAGAAAAATATCTTCTAGATTGCACAACTTTGTCGCAACCAATTAAATTGAGTAAAATATTTGAAAATTTAAGCATGATAATTATGATTTATTGTCGACTAAAATATATAACGTGGATGAGTTGGTAGGATAACATTCCTGTACAAATTAGGTGAATACCTATATCGATAAAGTGCATGACAATGAACACTATGTTTTATGTTTTAAGATAATAAAAAATACTATTCAGGATTAAAATTTAATAAAAAGTCTAGGAATTTAATTTTATATATATATATATATATATATATATATATATAGCATAGAATATCCATCTAACCCTTATGAGCACAGTGACAAAGAGAATGTTATAAATTATAATAAAATAAAGGAATTAAGCTATAAATTAATATTTTGCTAGAGTGTTTAGGAGGGTAGTCATAGTGATTAAGGGTTTGCTATATTATTTTAAGAGTTGCTATAATAATTGAGGGTTGCTATAGTATTTAAAATTACTATTAATAATCGGCTAATGAATAGTGATAGCCAATTACTAGTGATAGTCGAATGATATTATAACAAATAAAAAATTTAAACTCTGATTCATTAACTGATCATGTGGTGTTCTGTTACAATAATAATCGATTGATAAATAGTAATAATTAATTATTACTATAACAAATAGAAAATTAATGAATCGATCGAGTTGATGAGTCGATTAGACAAACAGAAAGTTTAGAAGTCAAGATACATGTGAGTTTTAATTTTACAAATAACATAAAATTTTGATATAGAAATATACTCAAAGACAGCTTAATTATGAGTCATCCGTACTTTTCTTCTGCAAATTGTTAGAGAATTTCTCTTTCCTTAGTTCACGATCGATATGCTCTCATATGTATTTACTATACTGACATTTAAAAAACATGCACTTCAACTTGTCTGCTATTCATTGCTACCTAAATCACAATCATCAATTTTAAATAATTTTTTTGTCTTTTGTTAATAACTTTTATGTATACTTTATCGATATGAACGGTTAGAAAAATATGAGTACATTTCCTATAGAACCTAAGGTGAAGGGGCATTTATTGGCTAGTTTTGTCAAATACTCTACCAATCAATGATAAATTATTTACTTTGATTATCGACGGCACAAACACTTTACACATGAATTTTAGTTAAGGAAACTTTTGCAGTAATTTCGAATGCTTCAATTTTAATAAATAAATTAAAGGAAAACAATTCTGATAGTTATTTAACAAGTGATATAAATCCATATAATTAATTAAATAGTAATTGAATAGTATAAGATCCTATCGATATTGATTGAATCAAGACCATACACTATGAATTTGTTTGCAATGTTTGTTGATACTGTTTTTATTCATTAATTAACAGTACTGATTTTGAGTTTTAAGTCCCATAAATTTGCCTCTTCCTCCTCATCTATAAATAGCTAGATGGGTGTTGCACGATAGTAATCAAGCAATCACTTGACTGAATTAAGTGAGTGATCATATCCGTAGCTTCACCATGGCTGCCCTCGTCATGCTCTCTGCTGTCCTCCTCGGCCTCCTCCTGCCTTTCTCCATGGCGGACAACAATAATATTCTCTATCGCGGCGACACGCTGAACACCGGCGAATCCCTCACCGAAGGGGAGTTTACCTTCATCATGCAGTCCGACTGCAACTTGGTGTTGTACGCCAACGACAACGAGATGTGGTCCACCGCAACCAACAACCTAGGCTTCAACTGCGTCGCCCACTTCCAGACCAACGCCGACCTCGTCATCCGTGGTGACGACGGCAACGTTGTTTGGTCGAGCAACACCAGCCAGCCGGAGGGCGAGTTCATCCTCGTCCTGCAGCGCGATGGCCGCGTCGTCATCTACGGCAATCCTATATTTAACATCCCCAACGCTGAACCCAGAAACAGGAAGATCAGGAAGGTCGCCATGGGGACTAAAAATTAGTTGGCTTCACCAGCAACCATGCATGGATCGCTAGCTAGTTATTAAATAAAACAGAATAAAATGAAGCGAGGCATAAATAATATATATAATTAGCTACATGCATGGTACGTACGTAGCCTCGTTGTTATGTTGTGTGTACTGTTAAGTTGGTGTGATCAGTCTATGATCACCTTAGTTATATACTTTTGCTCTGCTCTTTCTTTTTTTTTTTTTAAAAAAAAGTTGAATTCCATTGAAAATTGAAAAAAAATTAATTAAATTACAGAAATCTAATAGCTAGCACGTATAAATTGAAAAAAAAAAAATTAATACAAGGTGGAATTTAATTAGCCTTCCAGCTTTGTTAATATAAAACAATATTATTGGCTAATGTTTGAGATTTTTAAGGAGAAGGTTTTTTAAAATTGTAGGGACCATCTCTAATTGAAATACAGAAAAAGTTAAAATGATGGATAATTAGTCAAATATATAGTATATTATCATCGTCCAAATAATAAAGGATAATTGTCTATATAGTGGGCCATCTCAAAAGTATATTGAAATAGTATATTAATAAATGCTAATAAAAATCAAACCATAGTATATTAAAAATCAAAACATCATATATATTAAAATATCATCCAGTAGTTCATAATGATTGTATATACATTATTATTATTAAATTTATAAAATTAACATCCATTTATATCAAAAGTATTTATTTTTCTAAAGTCTTCATATGCAAAATGTTGACATTCTCAAAAGCTCCAAAAAGTATATTTCATTGCAAACCTCCACCTATAATAAATATACATGAAATGAGTATCACAATGAGATCTTTAAAAAAACTTAGAAATCTTGATATACAAAATATTAAACCTGCAATTTAATTTCAAAAAAAAAGAGGAGTGAATAAGTTAATATATCCATTCTATTGGTACGGTTGCCATCACTAAAGGAGGAGTGAATAGCGATTTACGATTTCATCAATCATGATCGTATATTTGTTTACAATAGATTAATCACTAAAAAAAAAATGCCTGTTTTGCGATGAAAATTAGGGACGAATAATGTTCGTCGCAAATTTGCAACGACATTTGCAACGAAAATATAATTCGTCGTAATTTTGCAACAAATTTTACGATGAAGTCATATTTGTTGCAAATTTTACAATATATAAAATTCGTCGGAAACTTCATTGTAAATTAATTTTTTGTCGCAAAATTTATCGTAAATTTGCGATAAAAATTATTTCGTCGCAATTTTGTGATGAAAACCCATTTCATCACAATTTTGCGACGAAATAAGGATTCATCATAAATTTGTGACAAAATTCGCAATAAAATAATTTCGTCGGCAAATTAATGCATAAAAATTGTTAATATGAGGAAATTTTGTGACGAAACGTTATTTCGTCGCTAATTTTACAACGAAACTTGATTTCGTCGTCAATTTTGAAACGAAAATTGGCGAGAGTTTCGTCGCAAAATTGGTGATGAAACAAAATTCGCGATTAATTTCGTCATTAATGCAAAATTGTTAATATGAGGAAATTTTGTGACGAAACGTATTTTGACGAAACTTGATTTCATCGTCAATTTTATTTCGTCGCAAAATTGGCGATGAAACGCTGTTTCATCGCAAAATTAGCGATGATGAAATGTTGTTTCATCGCCAATTTTATGACGAAATAACGTTTCGTTATCAAATTTCTCCGATACCTGCTCCTCGTCCAAAATTTGACAAAACTTGACTATTGTTTCTATCTTCCAAAAATATATAAGAAGGAGAAAATTTAATAATAATAATATCGCTAGACCTAATAAGGTTCTAAATCAAATAGATTCTTGATTATGTCTATTGTTAATAACTTCTCTGTATATCCTATCAATATGAACGGTTAGAAATTATGCGCCATTTCCAATATCATGCCAATTATTTTTACATATTTGGACGATCAGAAAAATATCTTCTAGATTGCATGCACAACTTTATCGCAACTAATTAAATTAAGTAAAACAATTGAAAATTTAACCATGATAATTATAATTTATTGTCGACCAAAATATATAACATGGATGAATTGATAGGAGATCATGCAGCATAACTGAGTTAGTTATGATAAATTATAGAAAAAGGTGAGAATTCGAATCTCAGCGAAGTCAATTAGACAATACTCTCTCCTAGTGGTCAACGTCGTGGTCAACTGTAGCTTTTCGATTTACCTCCTCACAAATAGTCGTGGGGTCGCTAGGATAACGGATTTCACCTTTTTACCGAAATGGATGAATTGGTAGGATAATATTTCCGTGTATAGCAAAGAATATTCTTCTAAAGAGCACAGTGACAAAGAGAATGTTATAAATTAAAATAAAATAAGGGAATTGAGCTATAAATTAATATTTTGCTAGAGTGTTTAGGAGGTTCTCATAGTGATTGGGGGTTGCTACGTTGTTTTAAGAGTTGCTATAATAATTTGAAGTTGCTATAGTATTTAAAATTACTACTAATAGTAGGCTAATAAACAGTGATAGTCGAATATTATTATAATAAATAGAAAATTTTAAATCTTGATTCATCAACTGATGTGGTGTTCTGTTATAATAATAGTCGATTGATGAATAAGAATTAATTGATTATAACTGTAGCAAATACAAAGTTAAGAAATTAATCGAGTTGACAGAAAATTTCTAAATAAAGATACATGTGAGTTTTAATTTTATAAATAATATAAAATTTTGAAATATAAATAAATTAAAAAAAAAGACGTGAGTCATCCGTACTGGATAAATAGTACAAGTTGTTAGAGATTTTCTCTTTCCTTAGTTCACGATCGATATAAGCTCTCATATGTATTTACTATATGACATTTAAAAAAGATGCACTTCAGCTTGTCTCTTATTCATTAGTACCTAAATCACGATCATCACTTTTCAATATTTTTTTTTGTCTTTTGTTAATAACTTTTCTGTATACTTTATCGATATGAACGGTTAGAAATATATAAGTCGTCCATTTCCAATAGAACCTAAAGTGAAGGGGCATTGATTGGCTAGTTTTGTCATGCATACTCTACGAATCAACATCAACGATAAATCATTTACTTTGATTATCGACGGCACAACCATGCCACTTCATATATATGAATTTTATTGTAGTTAAGGAAACTTTTGTAGTAATTTCGAATGCTTCAATTTTAATAAATAAATTAAAGGAAAACAATTCTGATAGTTATTTAACAAGAGATATAAATCCATATTAATTACTCAGATCAAAATTAAATAGTAATTACAAGATCCGATCGACATTGATTGAATCAAGACCATACATTATGAATTTGTTTGCAATGTTTATTGATACTTTTTTTTATTCATTAATTAACACTACTCCTCCTCATCTATAAATAAATGGGATGGGTCTTCCACGATACAAATAAGCAATCACTTGAGTGAAGTGAGTGATGATGAGAAGGAAGGAAGTGGGCAAGCGGCGTTTCTGTTAATTAAAACTTGTATGATTATTATTACTTTTTAATTGAAATGAAATGATAAGAGTTTAAAAATTTTAATATATATTTTATTTAGTAGTAAAATTATTATTATTATTATTATTATTATTTGGGTGGTTTTAAATTAAGAGCCTTTTTTAATTTAATGTTCCACAGCTATTACTTCTCTTCCCATTAAATACTGCTCTCGCGATCACTGAGACCATCCATCGAACACCTCGACGACATGGCACACACCACGGGAAAAAGTCTCTGGAATGCCGCCATTGCCTGCCTCCTTCCTCTCCCATCGCTCCTCTTCTACCTCTCCTTCCTACGCGCCTCCTCCTCTTCCTCCCCTCCTCCCTTCTCCGCCCTCTGGGCCTGGTGCTCCCGCCACCCGCTCCTCCTCGCCAACCTCCTCTTCTTCGCCAACGTCGACGTTCTCTTCTGGATCATTGGCCTCCTCCTCTCCAACCACTGGGTGAGTTCACTCCCCTTCGCACTTTGGAGTGATTTCCTGCTGCCCTAATTGGTAAAAAACCCTCCTTTGCAGTTGATCGATCTGTATTGGACGGTGATCCCGGTGATGCTGGTCCACTATTACGCCAGCCACCCGATGGCCAAGGCGGACGAGGCGAGGTCTGCTGTGGCGATTGGGCTGACGTGGGTGTGGAGCGTCAGGCTCACGCACAACTACTTCAGGAGGGAGCAGTGGCAATGGGGCGCGAAGGAAGACTGGCGGTTCAACGAGATGAGGAGGGAGTATGGGAAGCCATGGTGGTGGATCTCCTTCTTCGCCGTCTACCTCTCGCAGCAGGTGACAAAATGCCATCTTTTCCCTTCTTTTCTCTGTGTATCGTCAAACTGTTTGAAGGAATGCCTACTCGAATCTCAGCTCAGGTTGCTTGCTTGAGATAATTTTCTCCGATCATATGCCAAAATAAGGATCTGCTTGTTGGATAATATGCTTAAATTGATCTACACACTATGGTCTGAACTGATGGCATGAATTCTTGAGATAGATACTGCAATTCAGAAACACAAACCACCATGGGGTTTTGACTATTGATAACAACAGCAATCCACACTTGGCTTATAGCTTCATTCAGCTCCCAGGGTTCAAATGTCTATCTAAAACTCCAAATATCTATCTAAAGTTCAATATTTTGACATCTTGGCAATGATGCTTTCTTTTTCGAGAAGCTTATTATGTATCCTTTGTCGAAACACATTTTTATCTATCCAAGGGGTGGAAGAGCAGAAACATTTGGGATTTATTCTAGTTAAGAATTATGGTTTGACAATCACTAGCCAATATGTCTTTTTCTCATTCCTTTCTTTGTTCATGGTTTGGTTATATATTTGGTGTCATAGTTGTGGAGCAACCACAACAATCCATCTCGAACTTGATGCTTAAACTCAGTTATGGCAATGATACAATAGCGAAGTTCTTGTAGAAAAATAGTTTGCACTAGAATGATAAAAGGCTTAACGCCCCTTGTTCCACTTTTTTCCTTTACAGAAATATGAAAGAGATACAAAATCTAAAATTCAAAGGCCTTTATATTTAAAATCCCAATTATGACATCTCTTTTCTATGGGTTCACCTCTCAGAGCACATAGTTCTACTTCTTTTGGATAGATGAGTAGAGATCCACACATGGACTGATAGAGCAAGCTCAGTTGTTTCTTCAACTTGATTTTGTTTTGTCCCATGTATTGAATGTCACACTTCTATCTGATCAATAGTCTCTAAATAGATATGACGCAACATTCTAACTATCTTTTATTTTGTAGGTCTTTCTTATTGGTGTATCCTTGCCAATGTATGCTATCCACAGTAGTGATAAGCCATGGAATATATGGGATTCCATTGCGACAGGTGCCTGCTTAACTGGAATCGTCATAGCATACTTTGCGGACACACAATTGTATGAGTTCGTAAGTAGAAATGAACATTTGGGTAAAGTTGGTGAGCCCATAGTGCCAAATCTTGAGGAAGGGCTTTGGAAGTATTCTCGCCACCCAAACTACTTTGGAGAGCAGCTCTGGTGGTGGTCTTTGTTTCTGTTTGCTTGGAATGTCGGGCAAGGATGGATGTTTGTTGGTCCCCTAGTGAACACTTTGTGCTTGGCATATGTCACAGTGCTCGTCGAGCGGAGAATGTTGAAGAAAGATCATCGGGCAGAGGCCTTTAGAGAGTATCAACGGACAACATCTGTCTGGATTCCTTGGTTCAAACGAACCATTAGGGAGAAGGCAAAGAGTTGCTAAGGCTTAATGTGC
Organism: Curcuma longa; assembly: GCF_044706935.1. Classification (NCBI taxonomy): domain Eukaryota; kingdom Viridiplantae; phylum Streptophyta; class Magnoliopsida; order Zingiberales; family Zingiberaceae; genus Curcuma; species Curcuma longa. The sequence continues at coordinate 7,464,750 of NC_133872.1, read as the reverse complement.
AAAGACTAGATCATTTTATCAGAAAATCCTATGGATTTGGACGTATCTTTCCTTTAAAAATGTTAGTACCCACCTGAAAACTTAAATCATGACAGGATCTCAGCTTTCATCTGCAACAATGTTACCTAGAAAATTGTCATTTCTCAAATGCAAGCTTCATTTTTGACAAATAATCATCAAGTACAGGAATGAGTATAGGGCTCAAACCTTGAGAGCACTCTCTTAAACTCAGCAATACTCAGAAGCCCCTACTTAACCTAAGGTTAACACAAGAATCATCCACTTAAACTTGTCAGCTTTGTGTTTTTTTGTTAACAAAAACTTCATCCCATGATTCATTTTCTACTATAATTCATCTCAGTGAAATACTACTTTACCAGATCAATGCAAACAAAAGTTGTAAATAGAACAGCAAAGACTAAATAATTATGCACAAAAACAAACTATGACCACCAGCATAAATGGCAGTCAAAATTTATTATCTCAACCAAATAAAGGAAGGCATTGACCTTTTTGCTCGCTTAGGATCAACAGCGGACAACTCAGCAAGCTGCTCCGCCGTCATTGCCTTTTTCGCTTCAATCACCTCGGCAAACACTCCTTCCCTCTTGGTGGAGGTTGACGACGTCGCCAACGAGCCATCCACCGAGGAGCTATGTCGATGCTTGGGTTTGGAGGCAGCGACCTTATCGCCCACCTTCTTGTCATCACCGCAGGCAGAGCTCTCTGCCACCCGATCGGCGCAATCGCCACCCTCCAACCCGGATCCGCTGGGGCTCCAGCTTGCACCACCGCTTCTCGATGTCCATGAATGCGCAGAAGAGATCGTCTCGGAGCCGATCTCGTAGGCGATCCCGGCCGGCACCGGATCACCGCCTCCGAGGTCGTCCGAGAAGCGAAATGCGAGCTCGGATCTGGCACGGCGGTGGTGTGAGGGCGATGGCAAAATCGAGGGTTTGGTTGAGGGAGAACAGGGAAAACGTGAGGCGGGCAGTGAAAGACAACTCGATCTGAAGTTTTCGAGATCGAAAATAACACAAGAACAATCAAAATGATGAACTTGCCTCTGAGTTTAGGGCTTCCGCGAGTTCGATCGGAAGGGCGATGATGAACTTGCCTCGGGCTTCCGCGAGTTCGATCGGAAGGGCTTCCGCGTCGCCGTGGTAGTGCGTCGCCGCCTGTCTTTTCTTTAATTAGTTTAGGGCGATACACAAACTCTCGGTGGGTGTATGGAATCGGGCGAAATAACAGATCCGACCTGTTATTAATAGTGGATCTTCATATCCGGAGATTAAAGAACCATTACAATTAAGTAATAAAAAAACATCAATATCTCAAATTTTACTGTAGTAATTTTACTAGTGCCATAAGGCTCGCCTTCGGCCTTCCTTTCAAATAAACGATAATATCTCAATAAATACTTTCAAAAGAAAAAAAAGAAAAGAAAAATAATCTGCATTTCTTTTGTTATAAGATATTTGTCATAAATTAAAATTACAGAAAAAAATCCTTCCGAATAAATAAATAAATAATTTAACATCACATCAAACGCTACACATAAGCTAACGTATTACTAGTCGAGTCACAACATGGACACAGCTACTTAACACCGCGCTGATCGTCGTCGGACGCTTCCCTCGTAGTTTAAATATTAGAATATTCTAATATTATTTGAAAATTACAATTCTCATGATTTTATTACAAAAATGCCACTCAAATTTTAAGTGCCTCAAAAATTACATTTTAATGCATTTTAACTAAAATGTCTCATTAGACAGTGTCTTCTAAAATCATTTTTCTTGTAGTGAAATTTTATAATAATAATATCGCTAAGACTAGACCTTAAAATAGAAATAAGGTTCTAAATCAAATAGATTCTTGATTATGTCTATTGTTAATAACTTCTCTGTATATCAATATGAACGGTTAGAAATTATATATTCGCCATTTCCAATATCATGCCAATTATTTTTATATATTTGGACGATCAGAAAAATATCTTCTAGATTGCATGCACAACGTTTATCGCAGCTAATTAAATTAAGTAAAACAATTGAAAATTTAACCATGATAATTATAATTTATTATCGACCAAAATATATAACAATATGGATGAATTGATAGGAGATCATGCGGCATAACTGAGTTAGTTATGATGGATTACAGAAGAGGATAAGGGTTCGAATCTCAGCGAAGCTAAGACAATATTCTCCTTTGTCGTGGTCAACTGCAGTTTCTCGATTTACCTCCTCACAAATGGTCGTTCCTCCGTCGTGGTCAACTGTAGCTTCTCGATTTACCTCCTCACAAATGGTCGTAGAGCCGCTAGAATGGTGTACAGAAATGGATGAATTGGTAGGATAATATTTCCGTGTAAAGCAAAGAATATTCTTCTAAAGAGCACAGTAACAAAGAGAATGTTATAAATTACAATAAAATAAGGGAATTGAGCTATAAATTAATATTTTGCTAGAGTGTTTAGGAGGTTCTCATAGTGATTGGGGGTTGCTACGTTGTTTTAAGAGTTGCTATAATAATTTGGAGTTGCTATAGTATTTAAAATTACTACTAATTGTAGGCCAATTGATGAATAAGAATTAATTGATTATTACTGTAGGAAATAGAAAGTTAAAGAATTGATAGAGTTGATGAGTCGATTGAGCAAATCGAAAATTTCTAACTAAAGATACATGTGAGTTTTAATTTTACAAATAATATAAAATTTTGAGATAGAAATAAATTCAAAAAAAAAAAAAAGACAGTTTAGTTGTGAGTCATCCGTACGGGATAAATACTACAAGTTGTTAGAGATTTTCTGTTTCCTTAATTCACGATCGATATGCTCTCATATGTATTTACTATATGACATTTAAAAAACATGCACTTCAGCTTGGCTCCTATTCATTAGTAGTTTAGTACCTAAATCACAATCATCAATTTTCAATATTTTTTTTTTGTCTTTTGTTAATAACTTTTCTATATACTTTATCGATATGAACGGTTAGAAATATATAAGTCCATTTCCAATAGAACCTAAAGTGAAGGGGCATTGATTGGCTAGTTTTGTCATATACTCTACGAATTAATGATAAATTATTCATTTTGATTATCGACGGCACAACCATGTCACTTCATATATATGAATTTTATTGTAGTTAAGGAAACTTTTGTAGTAATTTCGAATGCTTCAATTTTAATTAATAAATAAATTAAAGGAAAACAATTCTGATATATAGTTATTTAACAAGAGATATAAATCCATATTAATTACTCAGATCAAGATTAAATAGTAATACAAGATCCGATCGACATTGATTGAATCAAGACCATACATTATGAATTTGTTTGCAATGTTTATTGATACTTTTTTTATTCATTAATTAACGCTACTCCTCCTCATCTATAAAGAGATGGGTCTTCCACGATACTAATCAACAATCACTTGAGTGAAGTGAGTGATATCCGTAGCTTAACCATGGCTGCCCTTGTCATGCTCTCTGCTGTCGTCTTCCTCGGCCTCCTCCTGCCTTCCTCCATGGCCGACAGCGTTCTCGATGGTGGCCGCGCGCTGTACAGCGGCCAATCCCTCACCCAAGGAGACTATACCTTCATCATGCAGTCCGACTGCAACCTGGTGCTGTACGACAAAGGCCGGGCCGTGTGGGCCTCAAAAACCAACGGCCGAGGCCCCAACTGCGTCCTCCGCTTGCGGACCGACGGCAACCTCGTCGTCTACGACGGCAGCAACAAGCTTGTTTGGGCGAGCAACACCGGCGGCTCGCGAGGCTACTACATCCTCGTCCTGCAGCGCGACCGCAACGTCGTCATCTACGGCTGTCCTAGGTGGGCCACTGGCACCAGCACCGCCGATTCCGAAGGCGTCGTGATCGTCAAAAGCGACCGGAACGATAATACTAGTTTCACTCCGCAGGTGGTCGTACCGGCGGCCGATGAACCCACGAACAGGAAGATCGCCATGGTGACCAATAATTAATTGGCTTCACCTTCACGACAAACCATGCATGGAGTAGTACTTTAAATAAAACGAACGAAAGGCGATCTGGCGAGGCATAAATAATATATATAATTAGCTACATGCATGCATGGGACGTAGCCTCGATCGTTTTTATGTTGTATGGAGTGTTAAGTTGGTGCGAGTCGATCACCTTAATTATCTGCTTGCTCTGCTCTTAAGTGGCATCTACTGTTGTTATGTTTATGTTGTATCTACTGTTAATATGAAGTTTAAGTGTTAAGTTTTTATATATTTATTGAATTATAAATTAAAAATAATCTTGTTGTCCCTCTAGTGACAGGGACGATATATCTTTCATGAAGTAAAAGTTCTTGGAATTTTATAAAAAATCTTTGTCCAATCATCATAAATTGAATTTTATATTTATATTTTATCTAAAAAATTTCATACAAATAAAAATATCTTCCATCCTATAAATAATTAATATCAGAGTCATGATTTGATTTATATGGAACCATATATATGAAAATTCTTGAAAAAAAATGATGAAGGTAAGAGAAAATCGGACCATATGGATAATGGTAAAGGAGCTCCCAATAATTGTTTATTTGAGGAGAGAATTATTGAGATACAATTAAAGTACATATCCTCCTCCATATGGGTACCCTCCTCCTCCTCCTCCTCCAGGCTACGGAGGAACGTAGAAAAGTTCAAGTCTGGGGGAGATTAAAAAAAAAAAAATCATTAAAAATCACAAAAAAAAATGTAAATAGTGTAAATAGTTGCACTTTGCTTTGAAGTTTGTTTTCTTAACTTAGTTTGCAATTTGTTTTGAAATTTGCTTTTGCACTTTGCTTTGAAATTTGTTTTTGCAATTTGCTTTGAATTTTGCTTATGCACGGTAGATAATCATGTCAGTAATCAACATGTCATCTGATGCTTGTTTCTCTTGCAAGAACAGTAGCACTTGTTAAGATAAGGATGATTAGTGCTTGTAGATAATATCCTAGGACTATGTCTTTTCTTATAAACACATCCGCGACTTCCTCTTCTTCGTGCTCCTCGGTTTGGTGTCAAACAAACCGCCGTTAACCACTAGAGTCTCCGAAATTCCTTCAAGAAGCTGGAATGCAATCCAATGAACTCGTGCTAGCGTCCACAGCTCCAAAAACACAGAGAAAAACCCTTTCCCAGGCAATAGAGTCGGGCGCCGATAAAATTTGAAGTTGCAAACTGGAATGGTGCTCCTCTCCTCGCGCCGGTGAAGTCTCCGACCCCTCAAGCTTGCTCCGAAACCTTCGGAGAACCCCTCCTCCGATTTCGGTTGTTGAAGATGCCGTAACTCACCGGGATTGCAGCGAACAGGGGAGTGCCGCGCCGATGAAACCCTCTCCGGCGTCGAGCTTCCAGCCGCCGATTGCTGCCCAATGAACTGGTTCCGGCCTCCTCAAGGATCAGCAAACATGATGGAATTGGAATTCCGGGATGGGACTGGCCATGGAGTTACGTCGCGTGGCAGAGGAGTCGCGGGCGAGAACAAAGATGAACAGTGCGGCCAGCCACTGTTCACTTCTCAAAGTTTGGCTTAAATACCTTTGATTAATCTGATAATCTGAGCCCTTCATTTTTTAATCCAACGGTCGAAATTTGATCTAGGCTCTAGTGCAGCTTAGGGTTTGTGAAAAATTTAGGGATCTTGATTGGGCTCGATCTAGGTAATGTCCTCTATGTTGGCTTGATCAATTTGGCAAATTTGACTCGATTTGATCGCGGTTGAGCTCGAGTTGAGTCCGATTTGAGCCCTAAAATCAATTAAAACCAAATTAATGCAAAATTTGCCATTAAATCAGGAAAAATTATAATCAAGCCTCAATTTATATAATATAACACAAACATGATCAAATCGATTCAATAAATAATTATTTTCATGCAAAACCCAAAGATTGAATCGATTAAAAAGGCAAGAAACCCTAGCTCATCAATTAGTTTCTCTTACAAAATTTAAGGACACCTCTAGATGGGTTTAGATGTGCTTCCCCTTCTAGTTTGGGATTTAGACGCATGTTAGGTGCCTAGGGTGTGTCCTTAAAGCAAAAAGAGAATTATAGACACGTAAGGTGTTTGAGAAAATGTCAAGAAGCTCAAGTATAAGTTTTAGCTTGTATAACATGTTTATGAAAATAATTTACCTTGCCTCAGTAATTATGGACTCGAGTTCGTCCATGAGTGGGCTCCGAGATCGCCCCTAGGCCCGAGATCGCCTAGTATATGCAAGGTTAAAGAAAAAAAGTATTAAAGAAAGTATTTTACTTTTTATGGCATGTGTTTGGACCCGAGTTCGTTCATGGGTGGGCTCCGAGATCGCCCCTAGGCCCTAGATCGCCTAGTAGTATCCTAATGAGTTCGGGATTAGCTACCTCGGATCTATTTAGGGATGCGCGCATAAGTAGCACAATGTCGGGCCCACAGTAGGATGATTACTATTTTTACTTACTATATGTATAAGTTTTCAAAAGCTCATCACTAATTTGAAGTGAAATTAGTCTTTAAGATTCACTTACTATTTTAGTTCATATGCTTGTTATGATGAGTATGCCATAATATTTGTCTAGCTTATATGTTTCAGTAGGAATAAATGATAAGCATGAAGATGTTTCCTTTCAAATTTTCAAAAGCATGATTTTAAAATATGTATCATTTTGTGAGTAGGATGGGACTTGCTAAGCTTTATGCTTATAGTTTCATTTTCCTTGTATTGCAAATAAGGGCAAAGGAAAATTCAAGTAGCGGAGGTGGCAGAGACGATGCGAAGTGTGTGATGTGGTGGAACTTAGAATAAAGAGCCTTAGGAACTTGTATCATTAAGAATGCTAAAGACTAGTCTTTATGAGTTGTTTATTTTCCGCACTTTTGAATGTTAACAACTATAGTAGTTCTAAGCATTATTTGATAGTTGGTAAATTACAATAGCATGCTAATTAGTAGAGAAAGGTAAGGTTGGAAGTTACGGAATCATTTTGATGCCAACATGTTATTTAGGATAAATTCAGATGCTAGCATTCCTTAGTGTTAATGCCCAGTTGATACAATGTTTAGATTTCTAAATCCATGTTTAGAAATTGCTAAAGTATGCCTAATTGCCATGCAGATATCTGTTTAATAGTCTAGAATCATTTACCACCTGTAGTAAAGCTTAACTATAGGTTTATTGGGGTTTTGGTACGAAGTAGGATAGACTTGGCACGTTTCTGAAATCTGAATATTCGGAATTCAGGAACCCCAGTCGACTGAGTCAGATAACCAGTCGACTGGGAGCTCGACCAGTCGACTGGTCAGTCGACTAGGAGCGAACAAAAGGCTCGAGCGAGGGTCCGAGTGAGGTTCCAGTCGACTGGCATCGAACAGAATCCTTTCCAGTCGAGTCCAGTCGACTAGTCAGTCGACTGGCCTCGAATAGAAGCCATGGGTCGAAGGCACAGTCGAGTTCAGTCGGCTGGCTACATTGCTAGTCGACTGGGACCAGTGTTGCAGTCGACTGATACTAGTGCAACTAGAATTTTTACTCCCTTTTCGATGCTCTTAGATTGTAATTATGGTTTGGTCATTGTTATTAGGATGGTTAGACTTTATATTACCCATTTGGGAGCATATGTTTACTCAACTATACATAGCAAGAAATTTTAAATTAAAACATTGCCAGTCGACTGGGACCAGTGTTTCATTGTTAAATTAAAACATTGCCAGCAAGAAATTTTAAATTAAAACATTGTCAGTCGACTGGGACCAGTGTTTCAGTCGACTAATACTAGTGCAACTAGAATTTTTACTCCCTTCTCGATGCTCTTAGATTGTAATTATGGTTTGGTCATTGTTACTAGGATGGTTAGACTTTATATTACCCATTTGGGAGCATATGTTTACTCAACTATCACATAGCAAGAAATTTTAAATTAATAGTAGATTTTAGCAAGTAAGTAACGGATCGCCTTGAGGTAAGAAGGGCGGTCTTTACAGTTCGCCTTTTAAAGTTTACGTGTCCACGAACAAAAGACGAGAGGATTTATATGAGTAAGATTCCTTATGCTTCAGCCATAGGATCAATCATGTATGCTATCCTTATGCTTCGGCCATAGGATCAATCATGTATGCTATGATATATATGAGACCTGATACATCATGTGCTCTGAGTGTCAGGAACAGATACTGGTAAGATCCAGGAATGGATCATTGGGCGGTTATCAAGACAATTCTTAAAGTACTTGAGAAGAAATAAGGATTTATTCTTGATATATGTAGAAGGTAATATGGTTATACACAGGTATATGAATGTCAGCTAATAGACAGACAAGGATGACTCTAAGTCATAGTCTAGGTACATATTCACTTTAAATTATGACACAATAAGTTGAAAGTGTTTCAAATAAGACATCATTGCAGCTTATGAAGCAGCAATCGAAGCGACTTTGATCAGGAAGTTCATTACTGAACTTAGAATGTTTCCAACCATTGTTGAAACATTAACTGTTTACTGTGACAACAATGGAATAATCGCACAGGTGATGGAACCTAGGTCTCACCATAGATCCGAACATGTGCTTTGACAATCTCAATTGATTAGAAAGATCATCAGTAGAAGAGAAATACAAATCGAGAAGGTTCCACCAAATGGAACTTGTGGATCCT
>NC_133872.1:7454231-7455991 GCF_044706935.1 Curcuma longa | reverse complement strand
CTAAGCGGGTATAAGACAGTGAAAAGAACAAAGCACATCTTATTATAGCTGCTAAAGGGTTTAGAAATATTCTGGAATCAATCGTTGATTTTTCGATCAATTGGGGATCATGATGTACTACTAGGTGCTACTCATGATCGTTCCGTAATTAATGGTTAATTACAGACGACCAACATAACCAGGAACCTATTGGATCACACGTACTACATGTTCTCTGGAGGACTTAAAACGAGTTTGAGATTTGGATTCTCATAATGAGATAAATATGTTGGGACCGGTGCATTCGCTAAAGGAGGGTGAACAGTGATTTTTCGATCTTGCCTCCGAAAATGTTAGCGGAAGCAAAATAAAATAAGAAAGAAAATTCTAATCGTTAACCCGTTCGATTTACTTGGTATCCACCTCAACGAGGTGACTAATCCAAGGATCTACACACATAACCGACGATTCCACTATGAAGAATTCTCCTTCTCAAAGCAAGCTTCGAAGGCGGAGAAATCTTTACAAACGATTCCTTCTTCGTACAAGGTTTGTAATGAAGTTTTAGGAGGAAGAGAAAGGGTTTTTACAGTATCAGAGAGCTATCAGAAAGATGAAAGAATCAAGAATTAATGTCTTCGACGTTGACTGCTCTTTTTATAAAATTCCGTACATCAGTCGACTGCTCCTAAGGCCAGTTGACTAATGGGCTTCAAATGACTCTTTAATTCGTATTTAATTGGTCAGTTGTCACTTAACGGTAGTCTATCAGTCGACTGCTCCAATGCCAGTCTACTGATGCCAGTCGCCTGCTCACACGACTGATCTTTCTATCCGCTTGTGTGTGTGCTTCTGATCAATCACCAGTCGACTACTGACAGGGACAGTCGACTGCTCAAGCTGAAAACTTCCCTTTCAGCTTATTCTTCACCCCTTAGCCTTGACGCAAGTCTTCAAACGCCTTCCACAAGCGTTGTGCACTTCCTTACACTAGCTTGAGACGTTTTCCTCGGCTTCGTCGTACTAAGTCTTCCCTTGCCAAGAGGTCGTGCCTCCGGGACTTCATCCTTTGCCAAGAGGCCTCGCCTCCGGGACTTCACCTTTGCCAAGAGGCCGCGCCTCCGGGACTTCACCTTTGCCAAGTCTTCCAACCTGGATTTTCCTGTGAACTCAAGTCACACATGTCAGATCACAAACATTGCCTAACTTAAACTGATTTAGCCAAACATTAAAATCTAAATCACTTGGGGCAAAATTGCACCAACAATCTCCCCCTTTTTGATGTTTGTCAAAAATCGTTTAAGTTAGGTCTTTAATATAGCATGTATAATATCTCAATAAATAACTTCAGTAATAATGCTCTAATCAGAGTTAATGTGCATTAATAAACATCATAAAAGCTAAGATGAATAAATAACCATGAATAATCATAAAAGCCTAACTTTACCATTTCATTCTCCCCTTTTTGACATACAGCAAAAAGCAGTATCAATTAACAGAGAAAATATGAATAAGTAAACAAAGTTTCAAGAAGGATCATTTATCATGACAAACATTGTTACTTTCTCCCCCTTAACCCTTACTTCTCCTTTGCTCAAGCACCAACAATATAGGTTATAAGTTTTAGCATGTCTTTGAATCAAGGAATAGAGTAAACATTGACTAATAGGTGGCAAAGTAGAATCAAAATCTATTGAAGATTCAACACAACTCTGAAAATAGAGATAGCAGTCGACTGGTGTCTGTCGTAGTCGACTGCTCCCTGATAAATTTGTTTTTCA
>NC_133872.1:7444185-7454131 GCF_044706935.1 Curcuma longa | reverse complement strand
ACAGGTCGGCCGGAGCCGCATACGCGCTACTGTGCCTACCATCAATCTAGTGGGCATAGTACCCAAGAATGCCGATACTTTGCGCAGGAGATCAATCGGATTATTAGGGAACAGCAGCAACAAGAAGCCACACCCCTGGCGAGATGCATGGGACGAGGAGAGCAGAGATGACAAGTTGGACCCCGACGTGCTGACCCCAGACAGGAAGGAGAACGGAGGCCCCTGCCGGGGGTAGAGAGGTCACCAGTACCTGAAGAAAATCGGTGAGCAGCCCCGCCTTGGCAAGAACCTCCTCCGGGGGAACACCGAGACCATCGGAAAAATCAAGACAACCTCGCCCACAGAGGCGAGATAAGTATGATAGCTGGAGGACCTACAGATGGAGATTCTAATAGGGCTCGAAAAGCGCATGGTCGCCAGCTCGAAGCCTATAGCATTGGCACCCACTGTAGAATCGATCCAAGCCCCGCTATCTACTTTGGGCCTCAAGACTTGGAAGGAGTAGTGACCCCTCATGACGATGCCCTGGTCATCAGAGCCACCATCACCAATTATGACGTAGCCTGGGTATTCGTGGATACAGGCAGCTCGGCCAATGTCTTATACAAGGATGCCTTTGACCGCATGCAAATCGACGAAAATGAGATGCAACCTATGGCTACCTCTCTCTTCAGATTATCTGGACACGAAGTTCGTCCCTTGGGACAGATCCGACTGCCACTATCATTGGGGCAGGAACCTCTGCGTCGCACCCGAGCTACCCTATTCACAGTGGTAGAAGCCCCTTCAGCTTATAATGTTATCTTGGGAAGACCTGCTCTGAGCTCTTTCGGGGCAGTAGTATCTATTTACCATCAAAAGTTGAAATTCCCCGTGCATGATCAGGTCGGGTCCGTCGGAGGAGATCAAAAGATAGCACGCAAATGCTACATAGATATGGTACAGACCGACCTAAGGGCGGTACGACGGAAACACAATAACGAAGTCAACACAGTACAGGAGGTCTCGGCATCAAGGCCCAAGCCAGACAAGATACCAGCTCGGATAGTACCAGAAAAGCCCGATCAAGTCACCTATATAGCGGCCGACCTACCACCAGAATTGCAAGCACAACTACTGACCAGCCTAACGAAAAATAGGGATATCTTCGCCTGATCGTCATCCGAGGTTATCGGGGTGGCTCCTACAGTGATGGAACACAAACTCAACGTAACTCCGAGAGCCCGTCCTGTCAAACAAAAGAGAAGGCACTTCTCAGCTGAGCAGGACAAGATCATTCGAGAAGAAATTGATAAATTACTGAAGGCAGGGCAGATTAGGGAAATACAGTTCCCGACCTGGCTTGCTAATGTAGTACTGGTACCTAAGTCGAGAGGTAAATGGAGAGTCTGCATTGATTTTCGAGACCTTAACAAAGCTTGCCCAAAAGATTGCTATCCTCTCCCCAGAATAGATCAGTTGGTCGATTCTACCTCCGGGTATGAGCTCATCTGTATGATGGACACGTATCAAGGATACCATCAGATCCCCCTTGCCCGAGAAGACCAGGACAAGGTTAGCTTCATCACGGCTGATGGAACTTTCTGTTACACAATCATGCCCTTCGGCTTGAAAAATTCGGGTGCCACCTACCAGAGGCTGATGGACAAAGTATTCAAGAATCAGCTTGGACGCAATGTGGAAGTGTACGTGGACGACATCCTTATTAAGTCCTTGAGAGCAGACCAGCTTACTGATGTGCGTAGGGTTTATATATGTATTTACGCTCTATTTGCACATCTTTCTGAGTTTATTGCTAAAATCTTGTGTACATTGCATCCCTTATTTATGCATTTAGACACATATCTTGTATTTCCTAGTTCGGAGATCTGCTCGTGTTTTTACTTATTTCAGGATGGAATTTGGAGCAAAAGCGGGCAAAACGGAGTAACAATTGAAGACAAGGCAAGACAGGGCCATGCCTCATAGGCACGGTCGTGTCTATTCAGCCTCCTGGCCGTGCTTCAAAGGGCACGGGCGTGTGCCCAAACAGAAGACCAACAAGCCTGGGCCGTGCCTCACTGGCACGGCCGTGCCAACATCCCCCATCAGCAGCAGAAGAGGTCGTGTCTACCAGACACGGCCGTGCTTTGAAACAGAAGCTAGCCGAGACTTGGCCGTGCCTCACAGGCATGGCCGTGTTTCCAACCTGAAGGAAGCATCTGCTGTTGGCCGTGCCACCAGGCACGGCCGTGTGTCAAAACAGAAAGGTCTCAGCAGTTGGCCGTGCCTCAAAGACACGGCCGTGTCCAGCAAAAGAAGAAGAGACAAGCTGTGGCCGTGCCTCACAGGCACGACCGTTCCTTCAAACAGAGCCAAGCCAAGTCTGGACCGTGCCCCAGAGGCACGACCGTGCCCCAAAACAGAAGCTTGACTGCCTAAGGCCGTGCCCCCAAGGCACGGCCGTGCCTCAACCAACAGTGCCCACACTGGGCCGTGCCTCCCAGGCACGGCCGTGTGAGCGGGGGCGTGCTGACTCGTGACCTGCATATAAATAGGTCCTCTTAGTGACCTAAGAAAGGGGGGAGACCTTGGAGAGCCACCGGAGCTGTTCTAGAGCCACCGACGCCTGTTTCGGAGCGAGATTCGACGATCCATCCACCGATCCGACTGCTCCAGTCCATCCTCATCCCATCTACGCAGAGTTTGTAGTCCGAGGAAGAAGATAAGTCTTATTTCCTGCACTTCATTGTTGTATCTCTGGATTAAGATGTATTCTTTCCTTCCTTTGGCTTGTAATCTCCACACTATGGAGTAGTTCCCTAGATTCTAGGATGTAGGATAAATCAGATGTACTGGATGATTGTATTTTGGATTTGATTAATCTACCATTTTCAATGATATAATTGTCTATTGCTTTGTGGATTTATGCTTATGTGATGAATGATAAATTGTGTGTGTATGAATCCATGAGGGTAGGGATTGATTGTGGATTGAGGAATCATTAGGCCGTACACCGGGGCGCTTCGTGACAGGAAGAATGCCTTGAACCGGGCGAGTTTCCGAGGGGTTTCTTAATTCATAGTTAATTCTTATGAGGGATAGTTAGCGGTCATTCGTTGTTGGGGAGAGGTCCGTAAAAAGATATCCTGTGACAGGGGATAGGGTTCTTTTAGTACTCCGGGGCGCCTGAGTGACACGGGAATGCCTTGAACCGGGCTTCTAGAACCATCTCAAACCGACAACGAGTGACGTAAGAACACCAATGCTTTATTCCGAGGATACCTGACGAGGTCGAATTGGATAAATTGGTTAACATCCCTACAATTGAACAATTATTGAGGAAAGGTAGAGGATCCAAGTCAATCAATCCATACTCTGAGGAGTCCGAAGTCCTAGGATCGCTTCACAACCCAGTGTCACAGTCGATTCCTTTCTCTGAACTCTAGGATAAAGTACTTTAGAACACTCCCATCTCCCCCACACAACTCATGCTCAGTTTTCTCTCCACCTTTTTGTGCTAAATCTAGTAAGTAATTCCACGGTCCCTGTGGATTCGATCTTTTTATTACTAGAGGGAAGCAGGTCCTGCCTCACTGAAACCTCCAACACAACCGTCCTGACCCCGGGATCGGAAGGGGGAAGATCGAGAGGACACGGGTGGAGCCAAAATGGCGAGCTCAACATCCACCGAGCACTGACGCTTGTTTAGGGGATCCTCCCCGCCACAAGGTCGGGCTTTCTGTTTCTTTAGCCGACCAGACTCAGACAACGGAGGTCTGGAAAACTCGCTAGGATTATCTGCCTTCCCCGATCCGGAAATATCACAAATTGACCCATCCCCTCGGGAAGAAGAGCGAGGGGTAGCCCGGTCGAATCGGTCTCTTGAGGAAACTCTGGAAGGAGGCAAAGCGCCAGGATCTTCGGTAGGATCCCCAGACTCCCACATACTTTCTAGACGGGTCAGGTCCCACTTGAGGACCTTGTTCATAGAGGCATTCAACATGATACTACCTGCATGGAAAATAAAAAGTTAATGAGTAACCAAAGACTTAGTTGATTAAGGAAACTCTTACTTAAGCGGTCCCCTAGTCGGGCTGGAATGGGACTGAGCTCCGCTCGATGCAGTAATGTCTCATTCTCTACCAAGTCATTGACGTTAAAACTTAACCCTTCTAATCTAGCAGAGGCTTCCAAAAAGCTGGGGATCTACGTATCCGACCTAAAGCAGGAACCAAAGGGAGATCGGTAGACCACACTGTGGGGCCCGCATAAGATTGCGAAGGCCTCAGGAAAGATTGCGAAAGTCAATTTTTTTTTCAGCCCCTATGGGAGGTCGGATACTTGGTCAAGAAGCTAAGCCCTTGCCTAGCGGAAAAGTAGAAAACCCCGCATTCGAACCGCCGCAGGGCATACAAAGCATTAAACAAGGCCGGGGTCAACGAAATTTGATACAACCGATAGATAATGATGGTACCGCGATAAGACGGTAGGAATTCAGAGCATGTTGGGAATGTAGGATCGGAAATACGCTAGAGGGGGGGTGAATAGCGTATTTTAACGCTTTTCGAAATTTCGATAAAACTTTGCGTGCGGAAGCGTAAGCGAAAACTCGATTTGCAAGAATAAAGAATAAGTGCAGAAAATAAATTACTCGTTTGTTTTTACTTGGTTCACAGCGCAACGCTGCTACTCCAAGGCCCACGGTCCTTGACCGTTTACTTTGGGCAATCCACTAAGATACTTGCCCCTTACGGTAGCAAGTATATCGAAAAAGGCGTTACAAAAATTCGATTACAAAGCTATTGATTGGAATTTAAGTACAGCTTTTTGTTACCAATTTTTGCGCTCCCCGGAGTATGGATTCGGCGTCTCGGTGCTCGTTGAAGTAGCTTGATGTAGTCTCGGCACCAACGTCGAAGATCGGAAGCTTAACGGACGCGAGGAAGGCGTTTGAGAGCGAAAGGACTGGAATGCTCGAAGGCTGCTCGCGACTGCCTTATATAGTCGAGCTGAGTCGACTCAGATAGGCATCTGGGTCGACTCCAGCCGACGTGGCAGATAAAACTTTATCGCTTATTCCTCTTGAGTCGACTCTGGCTTGCTTCTGGGTCGACTCCAGTCGCGGTGGCGGCGGTGGCGATAACTTCTTGACCTGAGTCGACTCAGAACGCCATCTGAGTCGACTCCAGCTCCGCTGGCGACGACTTTGACGCGCAGACTTCCGGATTTGAGCTGACTAGGCTGGAGTCGACTCCAGAACCTATCTGAGTCGACTCCAGACCCAAAAATCAGAATTTTTGGACCGGAGTTAGCTTTTATCGAGCTCTTCTTTCCTGCACAACAAGTTAGCTCGAAACATGATAGTTAAAGAACCGGTCGGTTCACCGAACCGGCTTCGAGTCTTAACTTCGGATCTCCGGTGAGATCCTGGGTTAGACCGGCGCCTACTGTTCCTTGTAGGAACGCGTCTTCACCCACTCCACTCAGGAGAATTTACCTGATGCCAACCAAGTCCTCCAGACCTGTTGGACTTTTGCTCGGCTCTGTCGTTGCCCCCCAGGACTTGAACGCAACTGATCCTCCTGATCAGTCCATTCTTTTCTGCAACTTGGTCCTCCTGACCAAGTCCATTTCATCCGCAACTTGGTCCTCCTGACCCAAGTCCAGATCTTGCCTGGTGCACGTTGACTCTGCCAAGTCTTCTTGCCTAGACACACTAGGACTTAACCTGTTCTCTGCAATCTCAATCGAGATCAACGCTAACCCGGTTTGTTTACTTGGTCTCCACCTCCGCAGAGGTGACTAATCCAAGGATCCACACGCACACACACACCCGATGCACTATGAATCTTCTCCTTCTCGAAAACCTCGAAGGCGGAGAAACCTTTACAACTCTTTCGATCTCCTCAAAGATGATATAAAATAATGTTTAGGAGGAGAAGAAGAAAGCAGAGAATAGAGAACAAACAAGTTCTCAGAAGAAGCACAAAAGAATGAAAGAATAGCAAAATTTTTGAGTTGTTCTCGCGCAGGCTTCTTTTATAATTTCTGCAACATCAGTCGACAGCTGGCAGGGCCAGTCGACTGATGCCTTCAATCGGCAACAAAATCTCGCATTAAAGCGCATTAAATGCTTGCCAATTTTCTGCAACGTTCAAATCGCAGTCGACTGTTCCAAGACCAGTCGACTGGCAACAGTCGACTCACCATAACACCAGTCGACTGCCCAGTCGACTCCTGTCTTCCTCTGGCTCGACTGATTTCTCTGTGTGCGTCTGATTTATGAGCAGTCGACTGCTGGCAGGGCCAATCGACTGGTGAAGCTGAAAAATCACATTTCAGCTTCTCTTGACCTAGACCTCGGCCTTCAAACATCTCCCACAGCCTCATGTCTTCCCTGCACTTGCTTGAGATGCTTCCATCAGCTTCGTCATGTCAAGTCCTTGCCAAGACTACCCACTTGGACTTTTCCTTGCCAAGACTTCCCACTTGGACTTTTGCTTGCCAAGACTACCCACTTGGACTTTTCCTTGCCAAGACTACCCACTTGGACTTTTGCTTGCCAAGACTACCCACTTGGACTTTTGCTTTGCCAAGACTACCCACTTGGACTTTTGCTTTGCCAAGACTACCCACTTGGACTTTCCTTTGCCAAGACTACGCTTGGACTTTCCTGCAAACTTGCATTACACATGTTAGATCACAAGTATTGCCTAACTTCAAACATAGTTTAGCCAAACATTGAAACTCAATGCACTTGGGGCAAAGATTGCACCAACATAGCCATCCCTTATTTATGGTATAATTAGAGTCATAAACATGGTATAATTATTCCATAAACATGGTATGATTTGAATCAATCAAATCGGAGAATTTTGGAATGATTTCGGAAGTTTCCAAATCGAACCCGCGGCCTTTAATCGATCAAACAATCGATTAAACTCCGTAACTTTTTCTCATTAACACTGGTAATCGATCAGGTGATCGATTACCAGGCTTGGTAATCGATCACCTGTTCGATTACTTGCCTTCGTATGAGAAACTCTGGTAATCGATCAGGTGATCGATTACCAAGGTGTGTAATCGATCACCTGATCGATTACACTCCTTGTATTGGTTCGAAAGACTAGTTTCTTCACGAATTCTTCCACGGTGGACTTGAGGATTCCCAGAGGCTACAACAGGGACCTAGAGGAGGAATTGGTTTTGGCCTTCTGATGAGCTAAGGCTTCCCGTGTTCGCCTCGAACACACAACCTTAATTCATCAATAATAACTCATGCCACAAAAGAGTTATTATCGAACTACCGCACCAATCCCATATTACAATTTGGGCTCCATCTTACTATCAGTACATTAGTCTCCCTGTGTTTAAGATATCGTATGTCCGTCAATTAGAATGAGTTACTGACAACTCGTATTTAATCGACATCTAATCCAAGAGTAGTACCACTCAACCTTATTATCATGCGGACAAGGTCCACCTGCAGGGTTTACATGATAATCCTTATGAGCTCCTCAAGGGGATATCATCAGCCTAGATTATAGGACACAGTTTCCTTCTATAATCAACAACACACCATGTACATAATACTACTTCCCAACTCATCGGGCCTATTGATCTATCGATCTAAACCTCACCCTTTGATGAATTAAAGAAGTACATATTAAGCACACATGTTTGTTATTATATCAGGATTAAGAGCATGTACATCTATAGTAATAGAGGTTTAGTTCGATTATATAGTCAGTATAAATCGAACAATACTCAGATGGTCCTGCTCAATACACACTAAGTGTACTAGTGTAATTCTATAGTCAAGACAGACTAAGACCAAATTACACTACAACCACTCCGATGGTTTGTCCAATACATCTTGGTTGTGAACACTGTTTATAATCTATAAGGGACTGATAACATGGTCTTTTGTGTGTAACTCCGCACACCATATTAGTCTACAGTATAGATTAAATGGACACTGCAAAATATTGACCAAATGTGATTCTCATTTCAGAATGTTTATTTACATAGCTAGGATTCTAATATACATCCCAACACCCCTCATCCTTAGTGAATCGAGAAGGTTTGCACCTCTCGTACCACAGGACCTTGGTTGACATTAGGGCCAGTACCAAGGAAGACGAAGGGCAACAGGACCCTAAGGAACTAGCGACTATTAAAACTAGGGGAGCTCGTAAGAAGAAATCCTAAGCGAAAGAAGAGGCGAAGGCAGAGAGGACAACCTAAAGATAACACTAAGCCACCAATATGGCACACTGGAAAAAGACGATCGGAGACGGAAAACTAGGGTTTCGAGAGAAAACGAAGAGGACCGGAAGAAGAACCCGAAGAATGTAGGGAAGGCGAACAAAACGCTTAAGAAAATGAATTAAGGAAGACTTACGGAAAGCGAGGGGTTCGCGAAGAAAGATGGAGCACAGGCGATCGAAGGCGCGAAAGCAAAGACTAGGGTTAGGCGGAGTAATCGGAGAAGGCAGAAGGAAGAGGAGATAAATCAAACGGTCGGCCGATCTCAACTGTTGACGCATCAAAACCTCAGATCGACGGACTAGGAAGAGTAATAAATCGGGCGTGAAACTTACCATAGCTACAACGATAACGCGGCAGAAGAAAGGAGGGCCACTTAGGTCCGACGCAAGTTCAGTCAGTCACCTTCGTCTCCTTCGACTAAACTAGGTCGGGAGGCTTGTGATCCGGTACGAATATCCCTCCCCGAGGGAGGAATACGTATAAAGGACGGATAGAAGCCTGGAAGGGTATTTTCGGGAGACTAAGGGAGAGGTAGGGAAGATCGACCTCCCTTAACACAAAAGACACAAACCTCACGTGAAAGACCCGGACCCCCTCCCTGCTGTACTGAGAGCCATTTCTTGACAATAATACACCATCTCATAACCAACCTCAGAACAAGGTACCGACATCACCTGCCTACCTCCGGACAAGGTACTGGCACGGCCTGCCTACCTCCGGATTAGGTATCGACATCACATGCCTACCTCAGGACAAGGCCCCGACATCGCATGCCTACCCCATAACAAGGTACCGACATCACACCGGCACCGCAGGCTTAGTTCCGGACAAGACCCTGGCATCGCATGCCTACCCCATAACAAGGTACCGGCATCGCATGCCTACCTCCGGACAAGGTCTCGGCATCTCCTGCCTACCTCTGGACTAGGTATCGGCACCGCCTGCCTACCTTTGGACTAGAAACCGGCACCACCTGCCTACCTCCTCGTATGGTACAAGCCTTGTAGGCCCACCTCACGACGGGATCAGGGCATCACGTGCCTACCTTAGGGCGAAGTCCTAACAGCACATCCTACCACCGAGCAAGACCCCAGCAAAGATCGCCGGACCGCTCCACAGAGATCCCCCCATTAAAACAAGGCCGCCAGTACACAGACATCCTAGGCGCGCCTCCCTAAATCGGCCACTCCCGACCTTCGTTTGCGGCATGCATATTAGCGTAGCGGGGCACCCCACCAACCTCTCCACAAGAATCGGCAGCTCACCTGCGAGAAGAAGAACATAGACTAAGTCCCTTACTTGGTCCTGCCTAATCCCAAAGACGATACCCCGTGCAGGCACAACTGTTGGATAAAGATCTACAAATCCGAGCCGTCGGATGACCAAAAACCCTCGATGATTATCC
The DNA here is from genome assembly GCF_044706935.1 of Curcuma longa. Taxonomy (NCBI): domain Eukaryota; kingdom Viridiplantae; phylum Streptophyta; class Magnoliopsida; order Zingiberales; family Zingiberaceae; genus Curcuma; species Curcuma longa. The sequence goes on along the minus strand of NC_133872.1, from coordinate 7,444,473 downwards.
TTACCACATCAATAGTGGATTGATAGCTAATCACAAGCACTAAGATCCTAAAATATCGCCCCCCCCATCTCTATATAAACTGCCCAGGTATGACAATGGACTCTTTGAATTTTTTCGAATACACACTTCTTTACTCGTTGCCTGACTTGAGCGTCAGAGTGGCCACGTCGGGACCCGTGCATTCATTTGTTGCCTCCTCAGGGCCTCTCTCCTCGGCAGGGGAGTACAAGTTGACGCGGCCTTCTATTGCCTGGTGTTGTGGCTATCGTCGGTAAGGAGCCGGAACAA
>NC_133872.1:7438266-7444085 GCF_044706935.1 Curcuma longa | reverse complement strand
CTGATGTGCGTAGGATACATAGCCATTTCTTATATTTTATTTGCACATCTTCATGCTTTTCATACTGTATCTTATGTATGTTACACCCTTATCTGTGCATTTGACATCGTATTCTTTATTTCCTATTTCAGAGGACTGCTTGTGTGTTTGTGTGTTTCAGGACGGAAAACGGAGCAAAATAGGCGAAACGGAGCATCCATTGAAGACATGGCAAGACAGGGTCGTGCCTCATAGGCACGGCTGTGTTTATCACCTCTAGAGGCCGTGTTTACATCACACGAGCGTGTCTCTAACTAGGGATCTAACAAGCTTGAGTCGTGCCCCATAGGCACGCCCGTGCCTTCCTCCTGTTGCAGCCAAAGACATGGTCGTGTCCCTTAGACACGGCCATGTCTCCCACTAGAGAAGCCCCTGCCTTTGGCCGTGTCCCATAGACACGGGCGTGTGTCCTCCACAGAGTCATGCCAAGACCTGGCCGTGTCCCTTAGACACGACCGTGTATTCCAACAGAGAAGAGTCAGCCTTAGCCCGTGCCTCACAGGCACGGCCGTGCCTCAGGACAAAACCTCAACTATTCTTGGCCGTGCCTCACAGGCACGGCCGTGCCTCCACCGCAGCTGGGCGACCACTCCAGGTCGTGTCTCCAAGACACGGCCGTGTGACGAGGGCATGCCTGGCCTATTTTTAGGGCATTTCTTGAGGGCCTATAAATAGACCCCCTTAAGAGCCCTAGAAGGGGGGAGATCTTGGAGAGCCACCGGAGTGTGCTTGAGCCATCGACGCCTCATTCCGGAGCCAGATTCGATGATCCATTCATCCGCTTGGACACTTCATCACATCTACATCCCACCTTCGCGGAGATTGCAGTCCGAAGAAGAAGAACTTCATTGATAAGTCTTATTTCCTGATTTCTCTTAGATTTCTTGGAATAGGATGTATTATTTTTACTCTCCTTTGTATTGTAACCTCCCCGATATGGAGTAGTCCTCCAGATTCTAGGATGTAGGAAGAATCAGGGTTATTGGATGATTGTAAACATGAGATTTGTTAATATACCATGTTCTATGATATTATTGTGCAATTGCTTTGTGGATTTATGCTTTATGCTTGTTTGATGATATGCTTGTGAATAGTAAGAATCCATGAGGGTAGAGATTATTCAGAATTTGAGGAATTCTTAGGAGGTGTTGGAGTATACTGAAAAGACTAGCTCTTTTGTATATAAACATTTCATGAAATAAAGGAATCATGTTTTGGTCAAATGGTTGCAATAGATTAGACTTGTAACATGTCCCCTTAATTTACATTGTAGATAACATGGTGTCTGTGAGACACAGAAGATCATGATTATCAGCTCCTTGTAAATTATAAATTAAGGCTCACAACCAAGATGACTTTGGACAAACCATCGGGAACGGTTGTAGTGTAATTCAGTAACTGTCTATCTTGACTGTAGAATTACACTAGTACACTTTGTGTGTATTGAGTAGGACCATTGAGGTTGTTCAATTTACGCTGACTCATAAATTGAACAAGACCTCTGTTATTATACTTATGCACTCTTAATCCCGATATAATAAACGGGCGCATATATTTAGTAAACATCACTTTGATTTACCAAAGGGTGAGATCTTTCCGTCAGATCAAATATTCTCGGTAAGTTGGGTGATGTTACTATTTATATGGTGTGTCGTTAATTATAGAAGGAATCCGTGTCCCAGTAGGGCTGATGATGTCCCCTTGAAGAGCTCATAAGGATTGTCATGTCAAATCTTGCAAGTGGACTTAGTCCGACTGACAATAAGGATGAGTGGTACTATTCAAGGTCATAGATGTTGATTATTGAGTTGTCAGTGAACTCAGATAATTGACGGACATACGATATCTTAAACACGGGGAGCAATGCATAAAATAATAAGAAGGAACCCATAACGTAATTTGGGGATTGGATTGGTAGTGCAACAATGATCCTCTAGTGGAATGGATCGTTGTTGATGGATGTAGGTGTGTATTCGGGGTAGAATACGGGATCCGAAACCCATCAGAAGGCCAGATCCAATACCTCCTCGAGGTCCCTGCTGTAGCCTAAAGAAATCTCTAAAAGATGCAATCAAACGGATGAGATTAGTTCTCAGCCGTCGGATAAGATTTAACCGATGGATGAGATTGGTTCTCAACCGTAGGATGAGTTAGTGGATGAGATCAACTTGTATCCTTGGGATTAGATCAAGTTGCATCCAATGGATCGAAATAATAAAGAGGATCAAAAGAGATTAAATTAGAACCGTTGGATGAGATCTAGTTGCGTCCGATGGACGAGATCTCTTCGGTTCGGGCTTTTATTCTCTTTAGATGCGAAAATTGGTTCACAAGGTGAACCGAACCTCTCTTCCTATAAGCCCACGCCCAAGTGAATGAATTGTGTCCGTTGGATCGGAGCAATTAAGTTGTATTAAAGTAGATTATATTAGAACCATTAGATGAGGTTAAGTTGCATCCAATGGATGAGATCTCTTTGGTTCGGTTTTATTTCTCTTTAATACAAACTTGGTTCAGAAAATTAAACCAAACCAATCACCTCCTTTTGGCCGGCCGGCCCTCTCCATGAAGGTAATTTTAGAAACGTTTTTTTTTAAAATAAAAACTGGAAGAGGCGGCCAAGGTAAATAAGGAAAGAATCGGTTTGCGGATAATTATTCTAGATTTGGATTTTATTTATGGAAATAATCCAAATTGATCCCTTGATCAAAGGGGGCGGCAATACCATGTTTGGGTGCATGGGAGGCTATAAAAGAGAGGGGGAGGGGGCGGCCAAAAGACACACAACAAGAGAATAGCATACGAAATCTCTCCGATTTCGCAATTGCTCTAGTTTTCTCTTCCCTCTTGGCCGGCCACTACTTTCTCTTCTTCTTCTTCTTTGCTTTGTTTTCTTTCTTTGCTCTTGGTGGCCGAACCTCTTGGATATGAGGCTTTAACTAGAGGCTACAATAAGAACCTAGAGAAGGAATTGGTTTAGGCCTCCTGATGGGCTTGGGCTTCCTGTGTTCTACCTGAACACCCAACTCAAGTCCATCAATAATAACTAATACCACTAAAGGGTTATTATTGAACTACCGCATCAATCCCATATTACAATATGGGATCCTTCTTATCATGAGTGCATTAATCTCCCTGTGTTTAAGATATCGTATGTCCGTTAATTAAATGAGTTACTGACAACTTAATTAATTAACATCTAATTCCAAGAGTAGTGTCATTCAACTTTATTATCATGTGGACTAAGTCCACCTGCAGGGTTTACATGATAATCCTTTTGAGCTCCTTAAGAAGACATCATCAGCCTAAATAATTAGGACACAGATTCCTTCTATAATCAACAACACACTATATACAAAGAATTATCTCCCAACTCATCGAGCCTATTGATTTAATGAATAAATCTCACCCTTTGATAAGTTAAAGAAATAAATACTAAGTATATGTGCTTGTTATTATATTGGGATTAAGAGCATGCACATCCATAATAACAAAGGTCTAGTTCAATTATATAGTCAGTATAAATCGAATGACCTCAAATGGTCCTGTTCAATACACACAAAGTATACTAGTATAATTTTATAGTCAATATAAACTAATACCAATTATACTACAACCATTCCAATGGTTTGTCTCAATCCATCTTAGTTGTGAGCTATTATTTATAATTTATAAGGAACTGATAACATGATCTTCTATGTGGCACCACACACCATGTTATCTACAATATAAATTAAATAAACATCTGCATTAACATATATAAGAATATATAAAATATAAACATTTGACCAAAGTGATTCTCATTTCAAATTATTTCAAAAAAAAATGTTCATACAAAAAGCTAGGCTTAGAGTATACATCCCAACAATCTCCCACTTATACTAAAAGATTATGCTGTCATAAATGCTGCCATACATCTGATTTGATGTGCATAGGGTTCATATTCGTATTTATACTTTATTTGCACATCTTTCTGAGTTTATTGTTATATCTTGTGTGCATTGCATCCCTTATCCGTGCATTTAGGCATATATCTTGCATTTCCTAGTTCGGAGATCTGCTCTTATTTTTACTTGTTTCAGGATGGAATTTGGAGCAAAATCGGGCAAATCGGAGTTACCATTGAAGACAAGGCAAGACAGGGTCGTGCCTCATAGGCACGGCCGTGTCTATTCAGCTTCCAGGCCGTGCTTCACAGGGCACGGGCGTGTGCACAAACAGAAGATCAACAAGCCTTGGCCGTGCCTCACTGGCACGGCCGTGCCAACATCCCCATCAGCAGCAGAAGAGGTCGTGTCTACCAGACACGGCCGTGTTTCAAAACAGAAGCCAGCCGAGGCGTGGCCGTGCCTCACAGGCACGGCCGTGTTTCCAATCAGAGAGAAGCAACTGCTGTTGGCCGTGCCTAAAAGGCACGGCCGTGTGTCAAAACAGAGGAGTCCCTGCAGCTGGCCGTGCCACACAGACACGGCCGTGTCCAGCAAAATGAGAAGAGACAGGCTTCGGCCGTGCCTCACAGGCACGACCGTGCCTTCAAACAGAGACCCAGCTCTTCTGGACCGTGCCTCAGAGGCACGGCCGTGCCCCTGAACAGAAGCCTGACTGCACTGTTGGCCGTGCCTGAGAGGCACGGCCGTGTCTCCTCCAGTGAAGGTGCCCACACGGGACCGTGCCTCCCAGGCACGGCCGTGTGAGCGGGGCGTGCCTGTCCGCGGGGACTGCCTATAAATAGGTCCTCTTAGAGACCTAGCAAAGGGGGGAGACCTTGGAGAGCCACCGGAGCTGTTCTAGAGCCACCGACGCCTGTTTCGGAGCAAGATTCGACGATCCATCCACCGATCCGGCTGCTCCATTCCATCCACATCTCATCTACGTGGAGATTGCAGTCCGAGGAAGAACGATAAGTCCTATTTCCTGCATTTCATTGTTGTATCTTCGGATTAGGATGTACTCTTTCTTTCCTTTGCGTTGTAACCTCCACGATATGGAGTAGTTCCCTAGATTCTAGGATGTAGGATAAATCAGATGTATTGGATGGTTGTACTTTGGATTTGTTAATCTACCGATTTCAATGATTTAATTGTCTATTGCTTTGTGGATTTGTGCTTGTGTGATGAATGATAGAATGCGTGTGTATGAATCCATGAGGGTAGGGATTAATTGTGAATTGAGGAATCATTAGGCCGTACACCGGGGCGCTTCGTGACAGGAAGAAAGCCTTGAACCGGGCGAGTTTCCGAGGGGTTTCTTGATTCATAGTTAGTTTCTATGAGGGATAGTTAGCGGTCATCCATTGTTGGGGAGAGGTCCGTAAAAAGATATCCTGTGACAGGGGATAGGGTTCTTTTAGTATTCCGGGGCGCCTGAGTGACACAGGAAAGCCTTGAACCGGGCTTCTAGAACCATCTCAAACCGACAATGATGACGTAAGAACACCAATGCTTTATTCCGAGGATACCTGACGAGGTCGAATTGGATATATTGGTTAGCATCCCTACAATTGAACAATTATTGAGGAAAGGTAGAGGATCCAAGTCAATCAATCAATACTCTGAGGAGTCCGAAGTCCTAGGATCGTTTCACAACCCATTGTCACAGTCGATTCCTTTCTCCGGCTCTAGGATAAAGTACTCTAGAATACTCCCTTCTCCCCCAACACAACTCATGCTCAGTTTTCTCTCCACCTTTTTGTGCTAAATCTAGTAAGTAATTCCACGGTCCCTGTGGATCGATATTTTTATTACTTGACGACAACCCGTATACTTGCGGGGAGCCCATCA
>NC_133872.1:7416616-7438259 GCF_044706935.1 Curcuma longa | reverse complement strand
TTGGAAGCGTTGTCGTTAAGTGATATTACATCGGTCGAAAACCGTTGCTAAAATTGATGTTAAACAGATATTACATCGGTTTTACACCGTTGTAGAACCGATGTCGTTGAGTGATATTACATCGGTCGAAAACCGTTGCTAAATTTGATGTTAAACAGATATTACATCGGTTTTACACCGTTGCATAACCGATGTCTTTGAGTGATACTACATCGGTACTACATCGGTTACAAACCGATGTCGTTGAGTGATATTACATCGGTTACAAACCGATGTCTAAAATGTCAGACCTTTTACATCGCCTTCATAGACATCGGTCGATTTTCTCATAGACATCGGTGGTCCACCGATGTCTATGACTGTTTGTCTTGTCATGCTAAGTACCTCTCCTCCCCTTTTATAGGCTTGCCTCCCTAGGAAGTTTAGGAAAAAATTACAGAATACACAGAATTTTATTAGATAATAAAATTAATATAATTTTGTTAGAGAATAATGTAACGCCCGCCCTTAATCAGAGCCTTGACGGACGCTACAGTTTGTTTTTCATTCATTCATACTAATATCACAAACGAAAAATCCCAAAACTTTGCAGCGGAAAAACATAAAATATATAACATGATAGGGATTTCATATGCGATAAATAAAAACATAATATGCATGTATTGTCTAGATTGTTAAGTTCTAATTCAACCATCATAGCATATCAAGTCTTAAACCAAACAGTTAACAATCCAAACATCCAACATGCAAATATTAAAATTTCATATTCCAGTAACACTGTCACGGCACTACCACACACATCATTTATCAGCCTTGTCCTGCTGCCTCCCATTGCTTAATGACTTCGGTTTGGCTCTGCAACATAAGAAAGAAAACTATAAGCACGAGGCTTAGTAAGCTCCTTTCCTACTCACCAAAAACCAATCGTCACTTCAAGCATAACATTTACATCATATGATAAACACATAAGCATAAAAGCACATTAGCACATTAGCATAGCATCAAGCACATAAACATTCCTTCACCTTAACATTGAAATCATATGCATATAAAATGATGAAAATGCCTTTGAAAACTTATTATCATAATAGATAAACATAATCATCATCATCATTCTTTGGGGTCCCCGGCTTGTACCCATTCATTCATTCATTTGCGCGCCATTCCTTCAAGTAAGTACGAGATAGCTAGTCTCGACTACTTGGTAACTAGGTCTTCTGTCTTTCGACCTAGGGGCGTTCATTAGGTGCCCATCCCTTGGATCCCTTTCGGGTTCCGGTACAAGCCATTCATTAAAGTAAAATAATGTACATGCTTTCATTTCCTTTTCATCATGAATGTTCCTTATCATTTCATCTTTCATCATCCATTTAACATGGTGAACATTCAGACATCATTTCATGCAGCATGTTATAACATAACATGATCTCATTTCATAACATTAGCATGAGTTTTAAAACTATTGTCTATGTCCGCCTACAACAACGATTTTTGAAGACTACCACAACAGTTTGAAAACCGTTGTCTATTTGCGATTTCAACAACGGTTTTGGAAGCTATAACAACAATTTAAAACCGATGTCTATTTGCGCTTTCAACAACGGTTTTGAAAGCTTAAAACTGTTGTATATTTTGGTGTTTTCTTTCCCTCTCTCCCTCCAAATATTTCTTCCAACCAGCGCTTCCAACACTACACCCGGCCGACTTAACCCCTTGCACTACGAGAAAATTATCATATACCCACGGTAAACTTTAGCTACGTATATATAAACTATAGGTAAAGATAACATTATAACCACAGATATACGACACTGTCACTATAAGTTATAGGGACAGATATCAATACTGTGACTATTGGATATCTATACATACGTTTATATTTTACTGTCACTATAATTTTTTTTACTGTGGATAAAAATAATATATACCTCTATTTATAATTTACTGTCACTATAAGTTTCATTGTTATTAAAAATATTTATATCAAATTCTTTTGTATTTTTTACTTTTATCAATTTATTTTGATATTAGAAATATGATTTATCATATTTTTTAATGATATTTAATTTAAATATAATTATAAATAATGTTTAATGATATGTATTAATATCAAAATCTTAATTCGATCCTTATACCCTCTTCATTACTGCCCTTCGCCGCTAACCTATTAATTAAAATATTATATTAAACTATTTATAATAATGATAAATTTTATACCATTATTTCCTTATACCCTAATCGTCGCTTAACCTATTCCTTACTGTGTCGATCGATTCTCTAAAACCTTCTACCGCGTCCGCCGCTAACCCTTACGATTCGCCTCTGCCCTTCGCCGTTCACCGTTAGTCGCTCCCCTTCGTCGGTTGCTCGCGCATCTCGACGCCTACACATCCGCTCTAATCTCTCGCGATTTTCTGCTCTGCTCGCCTTCGCCACTCGCCTTCGTCGTTCGTCGTTCGTCGTTCGTCGTTCGTCGTTCGCCGCTCCCCTTTGCCATTCGCTGCTTCTGGTTTGTTCAATAATTACTCAATGACTTCAAGTTTCTAGTATTGTTATGGGTGTTCCTGAAATTGTTTAAGCTGTTAATGCATGGTTTGTGCCAAATCATTGTACAGTAGGCGGTACGTCCAGAGAATTTGATTAGAACTATAGGATCGGTTTGCATCTCCAGGATATGCCTAATTAGCTTTGTTCTAGGTTTTGTCTACTCAATGTAATGCCTAATTAGCTCTGTTCTTGGACTTCCTAATAAAAATTGTCAATCAGATATATACTAATGTTAATCTTCACGAGAATAAAAAATAAAGATGTTGACCATGCATACCTAATTAGTTTTTCTTTTTCTTTGTTTGAATTATCATCTCATTGTTTTAACATCTTAGACCTGCTTAAATCACACAAACGACATTCACCTTGTTGCATGCTCTAGTGTTTTGGAATTTTTTGATTAAACATGACTTCATTGACTATGACACTTTTCTCTGGAATTTGCAAACTGTTCGACGATGATGTAAGTGAACCAATTATCTGGGAAATCGTGTTATGTTCTGATCTAGTCAGGAAAGGTTATTCTAACACATTTATTTTTTCTGTTTCTTCAGATATCAAAGCAACAATACCACTGTGGTGGTTGTGGAATTTGCAGGTTTTTGTTAAAAACCTTATTGGTGTCCTTTAGATTCAAGAAACCTTATCTCGCTTTGACTAACCTATCCCTTGGTTTGTCAGGATTGGTGGACGGGAGAATTTTTTCCATTGTTATAAATGTGGTATATTACCATCACAAACTCTCTTTTGGCTTTATTTCAATATTTTTGTTATCCTGATCTTTCTAAATGGTTTCTAGATAATTCTGAAACTTGGTTCATGTCTGGCTTCTTGTTTTTACCTACTTAGTTGAGCATGTTATCAGAAGCTTTAATACTTACTGTTTTGACAGCCTTTTTGATGCCGTGTCTTTTTTTTGTCTTTTTTCTCGACTAGGTTGCTGCTACTCAATTGTGTTAAAGAATAGCCATCCATGTGTGGAAGGAACAATGCATCATGATTGCCCTGTATGTTTTGAGGTGAGATTTCTTGTCTTCTTTTATCACCTTGTCAATCAAAGAAAAAAGCTTCAATTTTTGCTGAAAATTTAAGTTGTTTCATCCTCAATAACTGGCATTGCTTACAGTATTTGTTCGAGTCTAGAAATGATGTGAGTGTTCTGATGTGTGGTCACACTATCCACGTACAATGTTTAAAGGAAATGCAGCAACATTTACAGTAAGTTCAGCTTGCTACGTTTTCTGCCACCTTTATTTTTGATGATTCTTTAGTTAATCTGTTTACCTGATTGAAATCTCCTCGTGAAGGTATGCCTGCCCTCTCTGCTCCAAGTCTATATGTGACGTGTCGAAAGTGTGGGAAATTATGGACAGGGAGATAGCAGCCACTCCAATGCCTGCAATCTACCATGATAAGAAGGTTCGCTTTTCTTTATGTCTGTATTGTGTTTACTTGTGCCATATATCCATGGGGCAACAGTAATGTCTACATGTGGTTGTTAATTCGCCATAATCTTTGTGATCTGGTAATGTTATTACACTGCAGCGCTGTAATTTCAGTTAATGAGAATGTACCTAATATTATGTGTGTTTCCATTGCAGTGCTGTAAAAAACACAGTTATGTGTGCCCCAGTCTATGTTAGTTCACTTTTTTTGCTTCTACATCCGTTTGCTGACAAAGATGGCGAAGACCTGGAAGAGGACGATGGGGCTGAAGGTGATCCTTCTGAGGATGAAAACGCTGAGGGAATGTGTAATATGTTGCAAGAAGAATATTTGTATTAGATACTTTTGGTTATTTGTAAATATTGAAGTGATTAAATATATCGGTGCTTTTCTATTTGTGATTTGTTTGGTGAATTTATAATATTATGATAATTTTGTACTCTTGCTCGATCATAATTGACAAACAACATAAAAAAATAATTGTTATTACAACAGTTTTAAATTCAATGACATCGGTTTGGAAGCGTTGTCGTTAAGTGATATTACATCGGTCGAAAACCGTTGCTAAAATTGATGTTAAACAGATATTACATCGGTTTTACACCGTTGCAAAATCGATGTCGTTGAGTGATATTACATCGGTCGAAAACCGTTGCTAAAATTGATGTTAAACAGATATTACATCGGTTTTACACCGTTACATAACCGATGTCTTTGAGTGATACTACATCGGTTCTACATCGGTTACAAACCGATGTCGTTCAGTGATATTACATCGGTTACAAACCGATATCTAAAATGTCAGACCTTTTACATCGCCTTCATAGACATCGGTCGATTTTCTCATAGACATCGGTGGAAAACCGATGTCTATGACTGTTTTTCTTGTAGTGAACTTAACAAGTTTAATCATAGTTATCCATTTCATGGTTGATCACCTAAAAAACCCTAGACCCAACCAAAGCCCTAATTTTCTTAAGGTTGGTCGAATCATCTTAGAGTCCCCTTTAAATTCTTAATCCTATCATGAAACCCTAATCCATTTTATCATCATAGGAGGACATCAAATGATATTCAAATCTATCAACTAGATTCACAACATCACTTGAGCTTCCTACATGGTTTAGTCGAAACCTCATGGCATGAAAACCCTAGGTTAGGCTTAACCACTTGATACCCTATGTCTTGTTAAAGTTTCATCTAATCTTTAAAACCATTTGCTAGGGTTAGAACATCTCTTAAGCCTCTTGTTTTAAGGTTGGCCGAAACCCCCATTTGGCAAGAACCCATTGATTGGTTTTAGATCTAACAACATGAGACCTTAACCCATGTTAGGAATTCATCATATAGCATTTGCAACCATAGTCAGGCTTGAAACCTAACCTAATTCCCTTGTACCTATCTTGGCCGAAACATTTAAAATATGGAATCCAAGATTAGGTTTAAACACATAGATCCCAAATCATCCTAGGAAATCCTCATATAGCATTTACAATCATAGCTAAGTTTGATCATGCCTTAGAGTCCCAATTTCTCTTGTTGGCCGAATACCTTAAACATGCAACATGATGTTAACTTCAACCATATGAACCCTAAATTTTCATAGGAAAACATCACATATCATTTCACCCATAGATAGGTTAAAAACATAACCTTAAGCCCTAAATGTTCTTGTAGCCGAAACTTACATCATGGCATGAAACCCTAGTTTTTAATCTCATGGAAAACTAACCCATATAAAACTTTATCATGTAACTTTTACAACCATAGCATGCTCAAAAACATAACCTTGAAACCCTAATATGTAATAGCCGAAACCTTAACATTTTACAACATGAAGCCCTAAACTTTAACCACATGGAAACAACCAAGTTTTATTTAAACATCTTCATGAATCATATAGAACAAAACTTATTCAAAACATGCTTTTAAAACCCTAATCATCACATCATGGCCGAATCCTTCAAGAAAGGTTTCTACATGCTCATATAACACATAAACTTTAAAAATCCATGAAAACATCAACATAGCTATTATGTTGCAAGGTGAGGGGAGTCTTACCTTTGGTTCCTTAGAGAATTTTACCCTAAAGAAAGAAGATGAAGCCTTGGGAAAAATCCTTAGCCCTTCCTTGGTTCTCCTAGATCCTCCTAGCCTTCCTAGAGCACTTTCCTTTGCTCTCTTAGCTTTGTTGATGAAGCAACCTCCCAAGAAGCTCTCGGCCACAAGAAGCACAAGAGAGGAGATGGAGAAGAAGTTGGTTTCGGTGAGAATGATGAGGGAAAGAGAGGAATTTTCGGTAATGAGGGTTTAAAAGGCTTTAGTGGAGTTGGGAGTTACATTTCTCCTTGAAACTCCTCTCTTAAAGTCCCTTTAATCATGAAGTAAAGGCAAGCAAGTGCCTCTTCACTTGTCCTTAAGTCCATTCATGTACCCTAAACCTTAAGTAACATGTCCCCTATCCTTTTCACAAGAAAAACTTGCCATCCCATTTGGTTATCCCATGCTTCTACTAGGCTTGCCATTCCCTTGAGGTCCAAGGATCAATCCTTGGTTCCTCCATTATTTTTCTCTTTTATTTTTGCAAAGCCCACATGATATAAGCCCATTTAACTTATCCATTCTTTAATGCCCAATTTCATTCCTTTTTATCATTAGCTAGCCCAAATAAGGGAAGCCCATTATGAAAAACATTTAAACCATAAAGCCCATTAGGAAAAATCCTACTTATGGCCCATTAAAGCTAAAAGGCCTTTTAACATCAAGGCCCATTAGAAATAATCTATCATTTTCTTTAAGCTATCATTCATTATTATCCAGGAATTATTGAAGGAAAATTGCGGGTATTACAGTTTAAGATATTATATGTCCGTTAATTAAATGAGTTACTCACAATTCAAATAATTAACATCTAATTCCAAGAGTAGTGTCACTCAACTTTATTATCATGCGGACTAAGTACACCTGCAGGGTTTACATGATAATCCTTATGAGCTCCTCAAGGAGATATCATCAGGCTAAATAATTAGAACACAGATTCCTTCTATAATCAACAACACACCATATACATAGCATTATCTCCCAACTCATCAGGCTTATTGATTTAACAAATAAATTTCACCCTTTGATAAGTTAAAGAAATAAATACTAAGTATATGTGCTTGTTATTATATTGGGATTAAGAGTATGCACATCCATAATAATAGAGGTCTAATTCAATTATATAGTTAGTATAAATTGAATGACCTCAAATGGTCCTGCTCAATACATACAAAGTGTACTAGTGTAATTTTATAGTCAAGATAAACTAATATCAATTACACTACAACCATTCAATGATTTGTCCCAATCCATCTTGGTTGTGAGCTACTATTTATAATTTATAAGGAACTGATAACATGATCTTCTGTATGGCACCACACACCATGTTATCTAAAATATAAATTAAGTAGACAGTGATGGGCAAACACTAGTGGTAAACCCGTTCCGGTGAATTCTTGGCAGGTAAAGCTAAAAATTTTTTGGAGCACATCCGAAAACGGATTTAAGTTGCCCTTTTTTTCATAGTCGATCAAACAAAGTTTGATCGACGCATTTAGATCATTGGGCTCTTGTGTTTGGTTTACAGGATCCAAGATAAAAGGAACAATTTATTTAAAGCGGAAACAATAAATTTGCACCTTTTCTTCGGGATGTCTAGAAGGAGTGGATGACCCCTTGATCTTCTGCTGTATGTCCTCTCCTCTTCTCGAACGTTGTGTGGACAACGATCCTTCGAGATGATTCCACCAAAACTCTTCTCTTCCGATGGCTAGAAAACACGAGATCCTTCTCTCCTTCTCTTGTTCTCCTTCTTCCTTCTTCTTCTTCTTGTCCGCCGGCTTTAGGGAGGGAGCACCTTGGATTGCCGCCGGCCTTAGCACAAGAGGAGAAGGTAGTTGCTTGGGGAAACAAAAGAGAGAAACTCCTTAAGGGGGCGCCGGCCCTAATTGATGAAAAGGGAGGAAGAGGGAAAGGGGGCGCCGGCCTCTAAGAGCTATGGGAGGGGTTTTTAGAATTGTGTTTTCCTCTTGCAAGCCCTCCTTTATATAGCTAAGCCATCATGGAAATTTAAGAAAGATTCTAATAAATTTTCTTATCCAGATTTAGTTAGAAAAAATCTAATAAAATCTTTAAGAAGAATTTATTAGAAACAATCTAATAAACTTATCTTATCTAGATTTATTTAGAAATAAATCTCTTATAAGATTTTATTAGAAAGAATCTAACAACCTTATCTTATCTAGATTTATTTAGAAATAAATCTTTTTATAAGATTTTATTAGAACAAATCTAATAAAATCCAACGGATAAGATTTGTTATCTTTTTAATAAATTTCCATTATATTAATTTTGTTCTTATCTTTAACAAAATCTTTTAATTATATCTCGCTAATATTTAACGAGATTCCATAATTAATATTTTGTTAATTTAACAAAATTAATTCATAAAATTTTATAATAAAATTTTGTACGAGAAGAGACGAAATTTCTTAGCGGAAATTCTTATAAAAAATTTCTTTCTTATCCGAATTTTTCCCGAAAAAATTCTAAATAAAATTTCAGAAATTTTCTTTTATAAATAGAATTTCCTATCCAAAATTTCTCACAGAATTCTTTTCAGAATTCTTTCAGAATTCATTCGGAGGTCTTCCAAGGTCTTCTGAGGTCTTCAAGAATTCTTCCGAAGGTCTCCAAGAGGTCTTCAAGAATTCTTCCGAAGGTCTCCATGAATTCTTCCTGAGGTGGATTCGAGGATTTCCAGAGGCTACAGTAGGGACCTCGAGGAGGAATTGGTTTTGGTCTCCCGATGGGCTTAAGCTTCCCATGTTCCTCCTGAACACACAGCTTAAGTCCATCAATAATAACTCATTCCACTAGAGAGTTATTATTGCACTACCGCACCAATCCCATATTATAATATGGGCTCCTTCTTACTATAAGTACATTAATCTCCCTGTGTTTAAGATATCGTATGTCCGTCAATTAAATGAGTTACTGACAACTCAAATTTAATCAACTTCTAATCCAAGAGTAGTACCACTCAACCTTATTATCATGCGGACAAAGTCCACCTGCAGGGTTTACATGATAATCCTTATGAGCTCCTCAAGGGGACATCATCAGCCTAGATTATAGGACACAGTTTCCTTCTATAATCAACAACACACCATGTACATAATACTACTTCCCAACTCATCGGGCCTTTTGATCTATCGCTCTAAATCTCACCCTTTTGATGAATCAAAGAAGTACATACTAAGTACATGTGTTTGTTATTATATTGGGATTAAGAGCATGTACATCAATAGTAACAGAGGTTTAGTTCGATTATATAGTCAGTATAAATCGAACAATCCTCAGATGGTCCTGCTCAATACACACTAAGTGTACTAGTGTAATTCTATAGTCAAGACAGACTAAGACCAAATTACACTACAACCAGTCCAATGGTTTGTCCAATCCATCTTGGTTGTGAACACTATTTATAATCTATAAGGAACTGATAACATGGTCTTCTGTGTGTGACTCCGCACACCATGTTTATCTACAATATAGATTAAATGGACACTTGCATAAAAACTAAATGCAAACATTGACCAAAAGTAATTCTCATTTCAGAATGTTTATTTACATTGATAGCTAGGATTCTTGTATACATCCCAACAATCTCCCACTTATACTAGAAGACTATGCTGCTTCATATGCTGCCATACATCTGATCCTCATTCCCTACACATGCCGATCAAAAGCTCTCACCGGAGGGCCTTCGTGAAAGGGTCTGACAGGTTTATTTATGAATCTTTGGTAATTGAGGATATTAATTTCTTGATCTTTGAGTGTTGCAGGAATTAGGATGAAGAAGATGATTGTTGGAGGGCTAAATTGCACAAAAAGATTGGTTCAAATTGGACTCAAATCAGACTCAATTAGGATTCAATCTGCCCTAGCCAATTAAGCCCGACCCATTTAACTTGATCCAGCCCACATTCTTGGTTCAACAAGCTCAATCTTGATTCAAGCTTGATTCAGGCTTGGTCAAATTGATCTGGCTGATCAAATCAAGCAGCATCAGACAAAAAGGGAGTGAACGCGCGATGGAGAGGCAGCTCGGTTTCTTTAGGGTTTTCTTCGACTTGCTCTCCACCGTGGCGATTTCTTCTCGCCAAGCTCCGTCGCGACGGATCTTCCCTCTTTCCGATCAGCATCAAGGCGGCCAGCGTTCACGATAGTCGAAAACCATCCGCATCCACCACTAGGGACTCCGCCGTGGGCGATTAGCTCCAGTGTTCAACCCCTTTTCCCCCTCCGGTGTCTTGGCTCTGTGGGTGAGTTGCTCCAGGGCTTAGGAAGCCGGCAGTACATTGAGAAGCGAGATCTTCTGCAGTGGGTGATTTGCTCCGGCAGATCCTTACTCCTCTTCATTCACCGGAGCTAGACAAAGGATACTTTGGCAGCTCCGATCATCTTCATCCACCGGAGAAGAAGCAAGGTAAGGGGTTCCTTTTTCTTGCTATCTAATTCTTGGTTTGTGATTTGTAGCTTGGAGTTAGGGCAGAAGCCGGATCCTATGTTTTGTGCTCTTCGGTTCCTTCCGTTTGTCCGCTGTGGGTGATAGCTCCAACGCGATTCGCCTCATGTGTGGGTGTGACTTGACCGAATGGATCTTGGATGCCTTCCTTGCGGATTGGGAAGAATCACTTCCATTTCATGATGCTCCTGATTCCTTTTGTTCTGTTCTGTCCTGTTTTACTGCTTAAGAATCAAAACCCCCATACTTGGTTGTTTGTTGTTTTCCTTCATGCTGTTCTTGCCATGTGGTATTAGGGATCAGAAACCCTAAATTTTGGTTTTGTGGATGAATATTGATGAATTGGTTCTTTAGGTTTGTTTTGAATGGTTGTATTTCATGATATGTTAGGATGTGTATTGAAAGGGGTAGGAATAAAGCTTACGGTTTTTTTGTTGTTGTTGCATTGTGAGGTTAGATGATTTGAGTTGGGGGAATTGTATGGATCCGGTTATGAATAAATGATAAATTGAAGCTTGAACTTGTGCCATGAATTGAATGCAAATGATTCCTTTAGACTGAATTGAATTAGCGTTGTGGTGGAATGTGTTGTGAATACGTTTGAATATGTTGTAACATAAGTTGTAAACAAAATGTATATGGTGTTGACTATTTATTGTATTATTTGTGGATAACTTAATGTACAGTTGTATGATTGTTAGTGTAACTAAGTAGCATTATGGAATGGTGTATGTGAATGTAGGTTCCTGTTGTACAATAATACATGTGGTATGGAGTTAGGTTGTATGTTTGTTGTACATTATGGATGAATGGGTAATATGTTATTCTTTGAAGTTGTGTTGTATTGAGTGATGCATTTGTAATGATATTGTATTAAGTTGTGTAATGTTGTTTTGTTGCGTGGATATTATTCGATGTATATATTTGTTGTGTGTGGCATGGTATTGTACGTTAGAATTAATTTTGTATATTAATTCATGTTAATAATGTTAATAATGTCACTAATCATGTTAATAATGTTAGATATATAGTGGTTGTTGTTGTATTAATTCTTTGATTTATGTGCATTTTGTAATTGTGAGTGTGTACTAGTTGTTATTTGTTATTGTACATCATAGGATTCTTATGCAAATAATTGGAGTTGTGAGTTGTTATTAAGGAATAAGGCATAATAAAATCCCTGCACCGACTGTCTAGGACTACTTGCATCATTGAGTCCGAGAGAGACGATCCGGACCTCTCTTACTACTTTAGCGTTAGTTAGGGGTTTGGTAAATAAATAAACAATTTTGATAGGTGTTAGTGACATTAAATAAGGAAAATGTAAATAAATAAATTCCCATAACAAACACATCGCATCAACAGGTTATCCTATGATGCAATCTTGAGCACATCGACTTCTCCCCGTTTGACGATGTCTCGTATCAGGTGGTACTTGCGCTCAATGTGTTTACTTGCCTTATGGGCTCGTGGTTCCTTCGAGTTTGCAACTGCACCACTGTTATCACAATAAATTGTGATAGTCTTGGGCAAACCAGGAATCACATCTAAGTCCATCAAGAAGTTCCTGAGCCATACAACTTCTTTGGCCGCCTCAGATGCTGCCACATACTCAGCTTCCATGGTAGAGTCTGAAATGCATTTCTGTTTTATACTCCTCCATGTTATGGCTCCACCTCCCAATGTAAACACATAACCTGATGTAGACTTACTTTTATCCCTATCTGATTGGAAGTCAGAGTCCGTGTAACCCACAGGGATTAAATTATCTGCCCGGTAAACCAGCATATAATTCCTAGTCCTTCTCAGGTACTTCAATATATGCTTTACCGCAGTCCAATGTCCCTGTCCTGGATTACTTTGATATCTGCTAACCATGCCCACGGCAAAGCAGATATCCGGTCTCGTGCATAGCATCGCATACATTAGGCTTCCTACTGCTGAGGCATAAGGAACCGCCTTCATGTCCTCTATCTCCTTTGGTGTCTTAGGACACATCTCCTTAGATAGAGGAACTCCATGCCTAAAAGGTAGAAAACCTTTCTTGGAGTTTTGCATGCTAAAACGAGCTAGGATAGTATCGATATAGGAAGCTTGGGATAAGCACAACATCCTTTTCTTGCGATCCCTTATAACTTTGATCCCAAGAATATGTGCGCATTCTCCTAAGTCCTTCATATCGAACTGCTTGGACAACCATACCTTTACGTCTGATAATATTTTAACATTGTTGCCAATGAGTAAAATATCATCTACGTACAGTACAAGAAATACCACCACGTTTCCGTCACACTTCTTGTATACACAAGACTCATCCGGACATTGAATAAATCCATATGACTGGATTACTTCATCAAACCGGATGTTCCAAGACCTTGAAGCTTGCTTCAGTCCATAAATGGACCGATTAAGCTTGCATACAAGATGCTCTTTGCCCTTTGCAATGAATCCCTCTGGTTGCTTCATATAGATGTTTTCTTCAAGACTTCCGTTAAGGAAAGCTGTCTTGACATCCATTTGCCAAATCTCATAATCCATATGAGCAGCAATAGATAAGAGAATCCTTATAGACTTAAGCATAGCTACCGGCGAAAAGGTCTCCTCATAATCGATTCCCTCTTTCTGAGTATACCCTTTCGCAACAAGCCTTGCTTTGAAGGTTTCCACCTTCCCGTCTACTCCTCTCTTTCTTTTGTAGACCCACTTGCATCCGATGGCTTTTACACCATCTGCTGGCTCTACAAGCTCCCAGACCTTATTAGAATACATAGATTCTATTTCAGAATTCATCGCACTTTGCCAAGATGCTGCATCTTTATCTTGGAGTGCTTCGTCATAATTCCAGGGATCAGCTTCATGTTCACCAGGGACCAAGTCCGAGGACTCTCCCAAAAACATGAATCTATCAGGTTGTCTAACAACCCTCCCACTACGACGAGGCACCACCTGTTCTTGTGCATTCTCTGTGACACGCGGTGCAGTTACTTGTGGTATCTCATCTTGCACTATTGGTACTGAAGTGGATGTATCTCCTCTAACTTCCTCAAGAACAATTCTACTTGTGGGCTTGTGGTTCATTACATAGTCCTCTTCTAAAAATCGGGCATTCGTGCTAACGATGACCTTCTGATCTTTAGGACTATAGAACAAACCACCTTTCGTTCCTCTAGGATAGCCCACAAACAGGCAAACTTCTGTACGCGATTCCAACTTATCAGCATCTCCCCTCAACACATGTGCTGGACTACCCCAAATCCGAATATGTCTTAGACTTAGGCTTGCGCCCAGTCCACAATTCTGTGGGAGTAGAGGGTACTGATTTAGAAGGTACCAAGTTTGGAATATATGCCGCTGTTTCTAGAGCAAGTCCCCAGAACGAACTCGACAATTTCGAATAGTATGTTGGGATATATACCAGAATCCTAGCTATGTAAATAAGCATTCTGAAATAAGAATCATATTTGGTCAAAATTTATAAGTGTCCATTTAATCTATATTGTAGATAAACATGGTAACTCACACACATGAAGACCATGTTATTTGAGTCCCTTGTAGATTATAAACAGTGTTCACAACCAAATTAGATTGGACAAACCATTGGAGTGGTTGTAGTGTAATTTGGTCTTAGTCTGTCTTGACTATAGAATTACATGTAATGCCCGCCCTTACCAGAGCCTTGACGGACGCTACAGTTTGGACATTCATTCATTCATTTTACTACTATATACAAAATCTACACTAAGCAGCGGAAATTAAAAGATCATAACAATGCATAGATTCGTATACAGTAGATATACTTAAACCAAACATGATAAGTCTTGATAGTAAAACTTGATTGGGAACAAAACATGATAGTTCTAAATAAGTTACAATTAACATGAGTTTATCAAAAAAGTTCATGGCCAGGACTTCGTCACGTCACCACCACACACATCATTCATTCCTGTCCTGTCGCCTCCTTCCATTGCTTAGTACCTGTTAGTAGGATCTGCAGCATAAGAAAGTAAACTATAAGCATAACGCTTAGTAAGCTCCTTTCCTACTCACAAAATCCAAACGTCACATGAAATCATAATAAGACTTAGAACATGGAAGTCATAATCATAATCATGCACATTCATTCACCTTGACATTCTATCATAAGCATTAAACATGAATACCATTTTTCCTTTTCAAATCTATTATTGTAATAGATAAACATAATCAACATTTGTTGGGGTCCCCCTGGCTTGTACCCATTCATTCATTTGCGCGCCATTCCAAATAATACGAGGTAGCAAATCTCGATTACTCGGTTACTAGGTCTTCTGTCTTTCGACCTAGGGGCGTTCATTAGGTGCCCATTCCTTGGATCCCTTTCGGGTTCCGGTACAAGCTTCATTAAAGTAAAATAGCTTTATATTTTCATTTTCATTTCACAGGAATGTTCCTTTACATTTTTCTTTTCATATCATGATGAACATTCCCGTTACTTTAAACTCATTGCATACATTTGGGACTGAGCCCATCATAACCTTAAGACTGATATGATTGCTATTTCTTTAAGATGGTCAGAAACATTATTCATGAGGTTCAGACCCTCGTTTAAACCTAACTTAAGTTTAGCCAACTTGATAAATCATCCGAGCCTAAGATTTCTCTTTTGGGAGCTTAATATGGCTAAACCAGAGGGCTTAATCGATCAAAGGATCGATTAAGAGCCCTTATAATCGATCAAAAGATCGATTACAGCTGCTGTTCACAAAAACCCTCGGTAATCGATCAGGTGATCGATTACCCAGCCTTAATCGATCACCTGATCGATTACGGCTCGTAGTTTTTTTTCCCGAGGCTTGGTAATCGATCGGGTGATCGATTACCCCTCTTTAATCGATCGGTTGATCGATCAATGTCGTAACTTTTTCCTCTTTAAACCTATTAATCGATTCCGTGATCGATTACCGCTTCTGGTAATCGATCAGATCAATCTGTTCTGAACATTTTTACAGATTTCTTATGGGAACTCTTTCCTGTTCAAAACTGACAGATCCTTAGATTATAACAACAATAAGTATACATGATCGTATCGTAGTTAATGTTTGCTCTAAACATTTAAATCATGCTCAAAACTCGTAAAACAATCCTAACTGGATACTGATACATTCTAAATTAACTAACCTTGCTGTGTATCGTAACAGTTTATACAGATTTCTCAAAACATGCGTTCAAACCCATTAATCATTCCCTAAATCTAACAACAGACTCAAGGGTCACATAAAATGTTATCACGGATCATATAACCCATTACTTGTTCAAAGATAGGTTTACAACTTTTAAAACAGACGTGAATAATGGTAAACATCTGAAACTGTAACCACTTAAACCTTCAGTGTTTTCCAGCTTAACACATAAAAACATAACCATTATACGCTACAGTGAGGGGAAACTTACCGTGGTTTCGATGTTTCTAACGATTACCCAAAGGAAGGGCGCTAGTTCTCCGGAGAGCTTCGGCCAGAGAACCCCACAAGAAGCGAGAGCTTCGGTGAAAAAGAGCAACGAAAGCAAGAAAAACTGGTTTCGGTGCTAAGAGAGGTTTTTATAAGGTTTCACTCGATAACCCCCGTTTAAAACCCTTTAATTAGCCATTAAACCCAATAAAACCAAGCGTTGTAACGCCAAGCTTTACAACGTTCCTTCGTTTGATTTTTAAGCTGCAATATATTCCCCTTAACCTTTAACTATTATTCCTCTTGTGCTTTTAATAAGAATCGTTCACTTGCCCATCTGGTCTAAAGCTTGCTACATCAATTAGAGGTCCAAGGTTCAAATCCTTGCACCTCCCTCATCTTTTTCTTTTCTTTTCTTTTTCTTTAGCAAGACTTACATGAACCCATTACAAGCAACATTCTGATACCATAATTAAACATGAATTAGTATTTTACACTAATTCCTTTTATCAACATTAATCCATCATTTAATCTATCATTTATATTTAAATATCCAGATATTATTGAAGGAAAAATTGGGGTGTTACAGCACGCTGTGAATGTGATCAATCGCAGCGCACAATGTGCGCTGTGGATAAAATAAAATAATTAAATCATTCAAATCACAATTATAAACTCAAAACTCAAATAATTAATAACATAAATATCACACACAAATACCATATAAAATTACACATTTATAATCCAACAATTATATATAATATTCACATTTCTTTAGGGTACATCAAAATAATGTTGTATACAAAAGTATTAATCCACTAGCAACAAGCAAGAAAGAGTCATTTACATAAGATATCACTTGGGCATCATATCTGAAAAAACAATTAACTTGTCGAAATCCATAAATCCACCTTCCTCGACAGTGCTTGATCGAGAGAACTCGTGTCCTTGTTCTTGTCCTTGTTGATGTAGCAATTAACCTTGAATTCTTCAAATGTAAGTTTTGGAATGACCTTCAGATCGCCTCCACTATCAACACCATAAGCATTTTCAGGGAAAAGGGCCTAAACAATTTTCAAAAAAAAAATGTCTATTAGACACCCTCAATTTCACTGATTAATGACTTTCAAGTGAGATCAGACAAAAAGGCATATTTACAAAACAACATTAAGAAGATAAACTGCATAGAGAGGAAAAGTGGATCAGTGTGATAGTTAAACTTAAACTTCTAAAATTAAGAAAGCTTCGCCAAGAAAATAAATAAAGTGGTAGTAAGAAATAAACCTGAATAGACTCCTTATAATGAGGGCATACAGAGTATACAGGAGCTTCATGGCCCTCAAACGTGTACTGCTTCTGCCCAGTTGCAGCATCCCATACCTACATAGAGATAATAGCAAAATAAGAGCATATTATTATTATTTAGTTAATGTATTTTAAACAAGTCAAAAGCACATCCACTGATGCTCACTCTAATAGCCTTGTCGTCACCACATGTGATTATAGATAGACTCTTATTTGGATGGGAGAAGGCAATATCATTAACTCCACCAACATGCACATCAATCTACAGACAAGTAAAGTGTTAGGTGCTACTATTGTATGAAAAAATGAATTCTTTAGTTACTTTACACTATGAGCAGCAACTCCACATACACTATGAGCAGCAGCAAGTTGAGGAAATGCTCCAGATTTAGGAATAGACCCCACAAGCGGTCCATTTGTTGGTGGCCCACGTGCACCATTAGCAGGAATGGCACAAGAGTGATCAGTAAAGAGTGTTTTGATATCAGGGTTGGAGCGTGGATTCTTGCAAAGTTGATGTTGCCAATTTAAGCTAAATAAAAGATGCAACAGAAATATGAGTTTAGGATACTTCAAACATAGTAATGTACAAAACAAAAATAATTACAAAAACAATAGATGGAAATGCATCACGCTTTCATACTCCATACTTCCAGAAATGAACAAATCCTAAATATCATAAATAAAACCCTACTTCCCAAATGGCTAGGTTTAAATTTGTTTCTGCAGTTCTGTAAGACATTATCATTGCAATCTATGGCATGCATTTAATATGCAGAATTACATTAATTTTAAAATTATATAGAATATTGCTGCAAATTGAGTATTTTGTTTACTTGAGAGAAGTTGGATGTTGCTTGCACAAGATCTTCGTGGCTGAATAGTCTACAAATAGATGAATATTTCTCTTGAAGCGTCTGCAACTCCTCATGCAACCTACCTTCAGCGTCCGTGACAAGACAAAGGGGTGGTGGTGAATCACCTTGAACTTGAACAATTTCTCCATTTTCTACTCCAAGTTTGACTCTCACATCTCCATCTAACTTCTTTGACTTACAATCGGGATGCACAGAAGTTTGTCGGCGGCACGGCGAGCAAGGATGCTGCGGCACCAGCGGCGACTGGCGGCGGGGGTTAGCTGGAGTAGAGTGCGCGAAGGGACGAGCGGTGTCGATCTCCAGCGTCTTGATCGGATCTCGGTTGTCGGTGGAATTAAGCTCGCGCCGCCTCTCTGCTGCTGTCTCTGTTATCAAACGACGCCCTCGACGCAATCCATCGCTCCTTCCACCGCGTCGGTCCGCGCTCCTCCCCCGCCGACGCCGCCTCGCCGTCCGCCCCCGCCTCGTCAGGGTTCCGATCCGGTCTCCACAGCTTTTCCATATTCAATAGTTTACATCAGTCAGAATGTATCAAGAACAGAGAGATGAGAGCGATTAGATCCCAGATTTGCTTACTTGATGAGAGAAGGCGTAGGAGAGCGCTCGCTCACGCTTCAGCACCGCCTCCTTTCGTAGCTGCAGCATCGCCTGGATCTCCTCGATGGTTCTCGGCCGGTCGTCCCAGTCGTCGGCGAAGCTGCTCCCTTCCCTCGACTGCGTGTTTACCGGTTTAACAAGTTAGGGCAGAGCAAGAAATGTGATCAGGAAGAGCAGAAAAGGTTGGATCTAGGTTTTCACCATGGATCGCCTCTTGGCGAGATCCTGAAGGTATTTGGATTCCCACAGCGAGGTGTCGCAGCCGAAGGAGGACTTGTTGTTTCCTCGGGAGACGACGCCCGCCGCCGACTCATGGGCAAGCCGCATCCGCTAGTCTCGAACCCTCGCCTGAACCCTAACTAGGGCTTGCATGCATCGCAGCGTCATGTTCGCCTGCTTCCGCACATTGTGCCCCCTCACCAACGCCTGCAGCTTCACTAGCCCCTTTAACGCCCGGAGCGCCCTCCTCGCCTTCGCCGGAGAAACCCAAACCCATTTCAGACGCACACACACCAGGCGTCCGATGTAATGCCTAAGAGAAGAAAGAGAGCGTACCAAGTATCCTCGAAAGGCAGTCTGGATGATGACGGCGGCGTAGCGCTCCTTGACGAAACTGGCAGCCGACGGCTGGGTGAGCCGCACTACCTCTGCGCGCGCGATTTAGGGAGGGATCGGGCGGGATTGTGCTAATGTCGCACGAGGGAGGAGTATGAGCGAAGCGGGATTTTGCTAAATCGCGCGATTAGGGCAGCGCGCGATTTAGGGAGTGATTACGGTGGGATCTTGCTAATATCGCGAGGAGTATCGTGAGGGAGGAATTTAGGGATATTTTTAAAGAAATTAAAATTAATATAATTATGATTATAATTTATAAATTTTTAACAGCGGACATTGTACGCTGTCAATATAAATTTTTAACAGCGCACATTGTACGCTGTTAAAAATATTTTTAATGGCACACAATATGCGCTGTCAAAAATAATTTTAACGGCGCACAATATGCGCTGTTAAAAGTATTTTTAACAGCGTATTATTGCTGCGCGCTGCGGTTGATAAAACTATGATATTATCCGCAGCGCATTTTATTGAGTGCGCCGTGAAAGTAACTATTAACAGCGCGCCTATGATGTGTGCTGCGGATGACGCGCTGCGGAAAGTTATTTTTGTTGTAGTGTTTGGAGGCCGGAACCTCTTTGGTCGGCTACCACACCTCCTCTTCCTCTTCCCTTTTCTCCGAGGGTTAACACCCAAAGAAGAAGAGAAGGAAAGAAAGTTTGCTAGCCATCGGTGGAGAAATTCTCGAAGGATCGTTGCCCACACAACGTTCGAGAAGAGGAGAAGAATACAGCAGAAGATCTAGAGGTCTTCGGGTACAAACTTCATAAGGTATAATTTAATGTTTCTGCATAAGTTAAATTATTCCTTTTATATTGGATCCTGTAAACCAAACACAAGAGCCCAATGATCTAAACGAGTCGATCAAACTTCGTTTGATCGACTATGAAGGCAACTTGAGATCGTTTCCAGGAAAATTTTTGTTCTACAAGATTTTACCGGAACGGTTTTTCAAGACTTTCCCATCATCATCATCGATCTAACCATTTCCATAAGAGTTCTATTCCTTCCCTCCGACACACCATTCTGTTGGGGTGTACCAGGTGCGGACAATTGGGATTGAATCCTAGCATCTGATAAGTAATTCTTAAATTCTTCCAAGAGGTACTCGCCACCACGATCAAATCGTAGTGTCTTGATACTCTTACCAAGATATTTCTCCACATCAGCCTTAAATTTTTTGAACTTATCAAAGCACTCAAAATTGCGGTGCATCAGGAATATGTATCCATATCTCGAATAGTCGTCCACAAAAGAGACAAAGTATTCGAAACCACCTCTTGCCTGGATAGACATTGGGCCACACAAATCAGAATGAACGAATTTCAACACTTATTTGGCTCTATACCCCTTAACCTTGAAAGGCCTCTTGGTCATTTTACCTTCCAAGTAAAATTCACAAGTTGGAAAATTTTCAACTGCCATTGAACCTAAAGGTCCATCGGCTACCAACTTTTGAATCCTTCTCAAGTTAATATGACCTAACCTTAGATGCCAAAGATATGTTTGGTTCATTTGTGAAGGTTCTTTTCTCTTATTAAGGTTAGAAGATGTGCTATTAATTTTCGTTTGTTGCATCGTGGGTTTTATTGGATTGAGAGTGTAAAGATTGCCGTCCAACGTACCAGAATAGATATTAATCCTATTCTTTTTAATATTAACTTTATTATTAAAAGAAACTGAATTCCATAAACAATTTAGAAAATGAAATTAAATTCTTTCTAAAATTAGGTACATAAAGGTAATCTCTCAAAACTAAAGTTTTATTTCTCTCAAACTGTAAATAAACTTCTCCCACTACAACAGCCGCCACCTTTGTAGCGTTGCCCATGTAGACGGTGATCTCCCCTTCATGTAGTCGTCTGGTTTCCTGGAACCCCTACAATGAATTGCAGACATGATCAGTGGCATCCGTATCTACACACCAGGTTCTGGTAGATAGCACCCCTAAACATGTTTCAACAACTATAGAATAGGATATACCTTAATTGTTCTTCTTTTTGCGAGGACAATCCGCCTTCTGATGTCCAGACTGCTTGCATGTGAAGCACTTGCCCTTTGGGTTCTTCACACCTGCTTGTGGCCCAGCCACTCGAGGTCCATTCACTATCTTTGCTGAACCAGCTGGTCTCTTCTTCTTTTTCCTGCCTTTCAGCTTAGAAGCAGATACCTTCTCAGTAATGTGAACTTGAGAACTATGACGAAATAGTCCTTCTGCTGCCTGTAGTTCTATCAGAAGCTCCACCAATGAATAA
>NC_133872.1:7414562-7416516 GCF_044706935.1 Curcuma longa | reverse complement strand
AGTTGTAATACCCGTAATTTTCCTTCAATAATTCCTGGATAATGATGAATAATTGATTAAAAAAAATTTAGTAAAATTTTTAAATCTGGTTTATGAATTAAATGGGCTTTTAGCTTTAATGGGCCATTAGTAGGATTTTTGCTAATGGGCTTTATGATTTAAATGTTTTCATGATGGGCTTCTCTTATATGGGCTAGCCAATGATAAAATGGAATGAAATTGGGCCTTAAAGAATGGATAAGTTAAATGGGCTTATCTCATGTGGGCTTTGCACCTAGTAGAAGCATGGGATAACCAAATGGGATAGTAAGTTTTTCTTATGAAAAGAATAGGGGAATTGCTACTTAAGGGTGAAAGTACATGAAGAGACACCTTGTAGCATTTAAGGGAATTAAAGGGAGGAGTTTCAAGAGGGAAGTGTAACTCCCTACTCCACCATCCATTTAAACTCTCCCTCACCGAAAATCAATGCCTTTCTCCACTTTTCTCACCAAAGCAAACCTCTCTCCCCTCTCTTGTTCATCTTGGCCGAGAGGTTCTTGGAAGGGATCTCCATCAACAAAGCTCCCAAGGCTAGAGGAAGGGATCTAGGAAGGTTTGAAGGATCTAGGGAGAACAAGGAGAAGAAGCAAAGAGATTTCAAGGCTTCATCTTCTTTCTTTAGGGTATAAAAATTCTCTAAAGGCTAGGTAAGACTCCCCTCACCTTGCAACATAATAGCTTGATGGTGTTTTTTGTTAGTGAGAGCCCTAGAGCCAATCATTTGATGATTGTTGTATGGACTCATATATATCATATTTCTACATTTTATAAAGGCATTTTGAGGTTATTATACTTACTTGTATTGGTGCCAAATAACTAAGTATAGTAACGTCCTTGAGTAGATGGTTCGTATCTATATCAATCGATTGGTTGAATCGATAGTGAGATGATATAGAGAACACTACTCTAAATGATTCCTAGTCAAGTATTAACATTCAAGGACAATGTTAATGCGACGAGACTAGCATATAGGTCAACGTGATGACTTGATCTCACAAGTCATGGATATGAGATATCAAGTTGACACATGGGTATGCATTGGAGAATGTATACTGAATGACCCGCCATGAGAAAGTATCATGGATCGTTATATGAGTGTCATATACTTTCTCATGTGGCTATTAGTATGACCTTAGACCTGAAGTCACCATGGTTCCCTACATAAGGAGTTATTTACTTTGGCTTCGTCAAACGTCACCCGTAACTGGGTGGACTATAAAGGCGATTACTGGGTAAGTAACAAATTATGCGGAGGGATGTGAGTGATGTAGATGAGATCTATCCCTCCTATATTACGGGAGTGATATCATAGTTCTTGATAGAGTTAGATCACTAAAGTGCATGGCCATGCCCAAATGAGTCAACATGTGATGTTGAGCTCGTTTGATTGTAGTGAGTCTACTTGGAGTTCAAGACATAGATTGATTAGAGGATGACACGGTCTATGCCTCGGTTTGATCAATCATGATATCAAGGATAGAAGGACATGGTCACATATTGTGAAGAGTCACAATTAGTAGTCACAATGGTGATGTTGGATCTCAACATTCTTGTAACTTGGGTAGTAGTGATGTGTTGCTAGATACCGCTCACTACTTATGTTTCTAAATCGGTTTAGAAGCATTGCCAACGTTACAAAAACCTATAGGGTCACACACAAAGGATAATTAGGTGGAGATTAGGTTCATATGATGAACCAAGAGGATTAGATTCATGTGATGAATCAAGTTGGGTTAAGTGTAATCCAAACTAGTCTAGTTGAGTTGATTTGATCAACTTTGGGAGATTAGAAGTCAAGTTTGACTTGACTTGAGAAGGAGAACTTTAAGAGTCAAGTTTGACTTGACTTGGGGGTCAAGTTTGATTTGACTTTGTGCCACATCATCATCAAGTTTGACTTGACTTTTGCCAT
>NC_133872.1:7395252-7414553 GCF_044706935.1 Curcuma longa | reverse complement strand
TACAGATGGTGATGTGACTATTATTTGCGATAGTAATAACATTAATCTCACATGTCAGGATTCTCATTGGGTAGTTGATTCTGGTGCATCATATCATGTCACTTCTCGTCGTGATGTGTTTTATAGCTACACAAATGGTGAATTCGGTAATGTGAAGATGGGGAACAATGCAGAATGCAAAATTATGGGCATTGGTGATGTCTACATGAATACAAATACTGGGTGCAAGTTGCATTTGAAGAATGTGAGATATGTTCCTGAAATTCTCTTGAATTTGATCTCCACTGGTATACTAGATGATATGGGGTACCATAGTTTCTTTGGTGAAGGTAAATGGAAGCTCACTAAAGGAATTTTAATAGTTGCCAAGGGAAAAAAGTATAGTTCCTTATATGTGACAAAGGCTAAATCTTATGGGGAAGAAGTAAATGTAGTTGGTGATTTGTCTGCCCAGTTATGGCATTTACGACTTGGACACATGAGTGAGAAAGGTATGCAGATGCTCTCCAAGAAATAGAATATTCCTGGCTTGAAGAATACAGATTTGAAGGTATGTACACATTGCATTACTGGTAAACAACATAGAGTTTCTTTTAAGATATTTTCTCCGTCTAGAAAGGCAGATTTGTTGGATCTAGTACATACTGATATCTGTTCTATGGATTCTTTGAGTCTTGGTGGTGCTCGTTATTCTATTACCTTCATTGATGATTGTTCTTAGGAAGGTTTGGGCTTATGCTTTAAAGACTAAAGATGAGGCTCTTGAAAAATTTAAGTGTTTTCATGAATCAGTTGAGAGAAACTGGTAAGAAGCTGAAATGCATTCTTTCAGACAATGGTGGTGAATATCGTGGGTCATTTGAAGAATATTACAGAATCCAAGGAATCAAGTTAAAGAAGACAGAACCAAAAACACCTCAGCATAATGGAGTTGCAGAGAGAATGAACCGCACAATTAATGATAGGGTTCGTTGTATGCTCTCTCATGCAAAATTGCCAAAGTCCTTTTGGGGAGAGGCAATGAGATTAGCAGTTGATGTGATTAATCTTTCTCCATCAGTTCCACTAAACCATGATGTGCCGTTGAGGGTTTGGTCAGGAAAAGATGTCTCATATAGTTATTTGAGAGTTTTTGGTTGCAGGGCATTTGTGCACATTCTTAAAGATGAGAGATCTAAACTTGACAGTAAGACGAGACAATGCATTTTCATCGGATATGACCACAATGATTTTGGGTATAGATTTTGGGATCCAGTCAATAAAAAGGTTATTAGAAGTAGAGATGCTATTTTCTTTGAAGATCATACCATAGCAGATTTGTCAAAGTCTAGCTGTGAAGGTGTTGATACAGGTATGGTGCGTCCACCTATAGTTTCTGTTGATAATAATAATCATGTACTCGTTGATGATCCGACTTTAGCTAATGGTGAGTTAGTTCATGAGAACCCAAATGAAATGCCAGTTGGTCATCATATTATAAGAAGAAGCACAAGAGAGAGACAACGTTCTACAAGATACTCCATCAACGATTATGTGATGCTGACTGATGGGGGGAAACCAGAGACTTATGAGGAGTTTTGTCTCACGAAAAGAAAGGTGAGTGGTTAGCTACTATGCAAGATGAGATAGATTCCTTGCATGAGAATCACACTTATGACTTAATGGAGTTGCCTAAGGGCAAGAGAGCATTGAAGAACAAATATTGGGTGTTCAGATTGAAGACTGAAGAGAATATTTTGCAACCAAGGTACAAGGCAAGATTGGTTGTGAAGGGATTTGATCAAATAAAGGGAATTGACTTTGATGAGATTTTCTCATCTATTGTGAAGATGAGCTCTATCTGAGTTGTTTTGGGATTAGCAGCTAGTCTGGATTTGGAGATTGAGCAGCTTGATGTGAAGACTGCATTTCTCCATGGTGACTTGGAGGAGGAGATTCATATGGAGTAGCCTCAAGGCTTTAAAGTTAAAGGTAAGGAAAATCTTATTTGCAGGTTGAGAAAGAGTTTATACGGGCTTAAACAAGCTCCAAGACAGTGGTACAAGAAATTTGATGCTTTCATAGAAGCAAATGGATATAGTAAGACTACTTGTGATCATTGTGTATTTGTGAAGAAATTTTCTGAAGGTGACTTTATAATTCTCTTGTTATATGTTGATGATATGTTGATTATTGGTCACAATACTGCCAAGATTAAAAAGCTCAAAGGAGAACTCAGCAAAATCTTTGCCATGAAGGATTTAGGTGCTGTTAAGAAGATCCTCGACATAAAAGTCATTCGTGACAGGAAGAAGAAAGAACTTTGGTTATCTCAAGAGGGATATATTGAGAAAGTTCTTGAGAGATTTAATATGAGCAATGCAAAACCTGTTATTTCTTCACTTGCAGGTCATTTTAAGCTTTTTTCAAAGGAATGCCCTATAAGTGAGCAAGAAAAATAAGAAACGAAGAATGTCCCTTATGCATCAGCAGTAGGGAGCTTGATGTATGTCATGGTGTGTACAAGGCCAGATATTGCTCATCCCGTTGGTGTTGTTAGTCGATTTCTTTCAAATCCAGGAAAAGAGCACTGACAACCCTAGATTTGCAATGTGTCACGAGTAGGGTTGCAAATTAAAATTTATAAATTTATCAAAAATCCATAATAAATTCAAACAAATGAAGTATAGGGGCCTCGAGTCGTATTTTTTCAAAGACTAGTAGACAATTATTCAATTCAAGCTTGGGTGTCATTATTTTTGGAGTTTTCTAATAAAAATGGCGGGGGGGGGGGGGGGGGGGGGGGTTTGGTGTTTTAAAAGGAAATGCAAACGCAAAATGCAAGGAAGTAATGAAATGCAATGGAAACAAACAAGCAAAGCTAAGTATCAATCTAACTAAGCATGCAAGTCAATTTGAAATCAAGAAACAAAACTAAACTATCAAACAATGAAACTTATCATCCCTAATGTATTTAACCACATTCAATTAACTAACAACACTTCTTAAAACATCAACTAAACATCTAGGTTAACAGAATTGATGTACTGATATGGTGAACAGTAATTCAAAGTTTCAGTAACAATTCGAAGGGATTAAAACCAAGCTAATGAGGCTCTAAAACAAAGCAAAATCAAAACACAATCTAAGCATTGAGCTAATAACCAAATGCACAAAGTTTGATTCGAACACAGATCAGAAAGGAAGTTGCTGAAACAATGAACAAAAAAATCAGAATGCTATCAGAAATAGATAAACACATCCAGCCTTCCCTTTTTCCAATTGTTCCTCAGCTGGGTGTCAAACCAGCTTCATTGATCAATCAAGAGTCTTCACGTCGATCTCTTGAGTGTTTTTCTCGCTGCCAGCACCATGCATTGCTCGGAAAAACCCTCTCCGGCCAAGAACAGACGCTGTGCGAGGAGTTTTTAGCTGGTAAAATCAGATTTCTGTCTTCTACGTGCTCCGATGATGCTGCTGTTGATACAAGGTAGCTCCACGATCCTAGGAGAACCCCTCCATGAACCGCGACTTCGGATTGTATAGCAGGTGGCCGAAAAATGCGAAAACAAGGCTCAGCACCGCCGGAGAAACCCTCTCCTTTGCCCCAAATCCAACTGCTGGAATATACCCATTCGGCCGGCGTTCGACTCCTCACGGAACAAACATTGCAATGGAAGAAGATTGGGTGGACGGGACTGCGCCGTTTGGTACGCTTGTGAGCAGGGGATGTGGCGTCGGGATGAAGGTGAACAGTGGCGCAGCCACTGTTCATCCCGTAAGTTCAGGATTAAATACCGTTGACTAATTGATCAATCTGGACCGTCCATTTTTGATCTGATGATCGGGACTTGATCTAGAGCTTTAGGGCAGTCTAGGACTTGTAAAAATTTGAGGGATCTTGATCAGGCTTGGGCTAGGTCATGTCCTCTATGTTGGCTTGATCAATTTGGGCAAATTGGCTCGATTTGGTTGCGATTGAACTCGAACTTGATCCGATTTGAGTCCTAAAATCAAATAAACTCAATTAATATAAAATTTGCCATTAAATCGTAGAAATTATAATCAAACCTTCAATTATACCACATAACACAAATATTATCAAATCGATTCATTTAACAATTTATTTTCATGCAAAAAAACCCAAAAATGAATCGATTAAAATGCATACAAACCCTAACTCATCAAGCACTGGGCAGCATTAAAATGGATTCTCAGGTATCTCAGAGGTACTTCTAAAGTATGTATACACTTTGGGAATGATAAACCTGTGTTGGAGGGTTATACAGATGCAGATATGGTAGGTGATATTGATTCAAGAAAATCCTTGTTTGGTTATTTAATTACTTTCGCAGGGGGAGTAGTTTTATGGCAATCAAAATTGCAGAAGTGTGTTGCTTTGTCAACTACAGAGGCTGAGTATATAGCAATTACAAAAGCTTACAAGGAAGTGTTGTGGATGCAGAAATTCCTACAAGAGTTAGGCCACGAGCAAGGAAAGTATGTTTTGTACTCTGACAGCCAAAGTGCAATTCATCTCAGCAAGAATTCTACATTTCACTCACGTTCGAAGCATATCGATGTGAGGTATCATTGGATTCGTGATGTGTTAGAATCAAAGATGCTATAGCTTGAGAAGATTCATGCCGATGAAAATGGTTCTGATATGATGACTAAGGCATTGCCAAAAGAAAAGCTTGCAGTGTGCCGAGATATTGTAGGTATGGGGGAACCTTCCTCCATGTGATCGGGAGGGGGAGATTTGTTGTGGTCCCTCCACATGGGCCACATTTGGGCTTTTAACCTAAGCCCACTTTGATTTTATTCTGTTTAAATAGAGGATGGTAGCCGCCGCAAGAGACGCAACGAGAGAAACAAAAAGGAGAGAAAGAAGATGTGCAAATTTCTTCAGCGCAGTTTTGGAAAAACTTAGTTTGCCGGAGTTTCAACCGTTGGATCATCGTCAAATTTTGACAGCGTGTTCGTAACATCTTGGGCATCATTCTGAACGGTGGAGATCAGATTTTGACATATGTAAGTCTGTCTGAATTTAGAAAAATGAACTAGAGAAATCTAGGATTTTCACAATTTTGTGAGATTCTTCTTATTCCTAATTATTCTCTTATATTCATTATGGTGATGATAATGATGATTATGCTACTGTATTGAACATTGGAGTTCCCATTATTATTGGTGATAGTGGAAAATTTAATTGGCCAACTCGGTCCCGTGGTTTTTACCCAATTTAGAGTTTTCCACGCTAAAATTGGTGTCGTTCTAAATTTCTTTTTGATTTAGATATTTGTTATTGTCAGATTTGATTGACTGGTTGCATTATCTATTTGATTACACAAAGTGGGAAAGAGAATTATTATTGTTCAGCTGTAAGTTATCTGATAACAGGTTTATTGAGGTCATTCTTTCCTAACACATCAATAGTGATGAGCTGATTCTTGGTTTTTCCATGAGCCTCACCATGTCCATCCCTGTGTTGATGGAAGAATTGAAATGTGCGAGCTACGTTGATCGCAACTCTTTTTAGATGCTCGTCTTAAAAACCAAGAATCAACTCTTTTTAGATGCTCCTCAAGTGAAGTCGTAGTAGCATCATAATCTCTATTGATCCACTTATTTTTCAGTAAAAAGGTGGAATTTGCTATCCAGCGGAGGTGGAATTCGCTATCCCAGCAGTCTTGCACGGATGGCTTCATGACTATCTGTAAGGAGGTAAATTAAAAAACTGCAGTTGTTCATGACGAGGGAGGACATTATTTTGGTTTTGTCGAGATTTGACCCTTGCCCACTTCAATAAGTCTGTCATGTCGTAACTAACTCAACTATGCCCTGGGGGCCTATTGATACACCTCTAATTGGCCTTGATTAGTTCCTTGATTCATCGACAAGCCACAGATTCCAAAACACCTCGCTCGTGCATGCAACACTGAATAGATTTGGCACATCGCCTCTCTCAATTTTAGCAAAGTGAACCTCCAAAAACCTTTTGATACAACTTCCTTATGGATGTGCTTGTTGGGCTTTAATTTCCTACCACATTCATTATAAGGATACAGGAGTGTGCCACCACCACGTCATACTTCTTGGGCATTAATGGTGGTATGTATGGACATTTAAAGGAGTTCGAGGTCTTAGATAGGATGCCCCACTCTCTCCTTATCATTTTGGCATCTATATGGAGTATCTGGCATGACTTGTACCAGATGGGCTAAATTCCACTTCCACCTGAAGTGCAAAGACTTGCGGATTGCCCACCTTACTTATATTGATGATCTACTACTATTCTCCAGAGGATACTACCTCCATTGGTATTCTCTTAGAGTGCTTAGAATAGTTTGGGCAGATGGCTGGACTATGAACGAATCTAAACAAATCCAACATATATATTGCTGGGATTGAAGAGCACACATCCCGGGAATTCAATCCTATATCACAGGATTCCAAGAGGGAGTAATGCCATTTAGATACATGGGGATTGCACTAGCCACTGAGAAGCTAAAATTGTTGATTATACTCACGGTTAAATGCCTTGATTAGGAAGATTAATGTTTGACCCAAAACACCTTGTCATATGTAGGGAAATCCCAATTGATCAAGTCAGTACTCTAAGAGGTTAAATGCTATTGGATGCCCATCCTACCACTACCTAGTGGAGTTATGGAGCGTATTTATAACCTTTGTGACAACTTCATGTGGATGGCCAAGCAACCTCTAATTGCTTGGTCCAAAATGTGTAAGCCCAAGAAGAAGTTGGACTAGGCTTCACAGATCTAAAGGCCTGAAACACTACGTTGTTGGCAAAAGTATTATGACAAATACAGGATAAGAAGGATGAGCTTTGGGTCAGATGGGTACACCACTCATACCTCACAAGGATGAACATATGGGAGTGGCAAGCTAAACTCATTAACTCCCTGCTCATCAAAAAACTATTTCAGATACAAGATCAGTTAGTAACATTAGTTGGGTTGATAGGGATGCCACAATAGAAACTTACAGAATGGTTCAACCAGTATTGTCAGCAGTACAAAGGCATTAGCTAGACATATGATTTCTTTCGAGATACTAAAGCCGTATGCCATGGGCAGGGACAATATGGAAGAAATATTTATAGCCTAATCACATATTCATTCTATGGTTGTTAGTACACTGGAGGTTACCTACCAGGGGCTGGTTAGACTACATGGAGGACAGAGCTTGTACATTCTGTGAGATAGAGGAAGAGACACGAAAACATGTATTTTTCAAATGTCCTCAAGTACAGTAGCTTTGGGACCAAATTAGAGGC
The DNA here is from genome assembly GCF_044706935.1 of Curcuma longa. Classification (NCBI taxonomy): domain Eukaryota; kingdom Viridiplantae; phylum Streptophyta; class Magnoliopsida; order Zingiberales; family Zingiberaceae; genus Curcuma; species Curcuma longa. The sequence goes on along the minus strand of NC_133872.1, from coordinate 7,407,271 downwards.
TGGCTACATATGACCCAAGAGATGACTACCTACAAGAGGATGTTATGGGTCTTCACTTGCTACTATCAAGGCACTAGCAGGCTAATGCAAATCAGATACCTTGTCATGCCCGCCATGATCCATCATGTATGGCAAGCCAAGAATTGTAACAAGTTTGAGGGGGTGAGACTTGATGGGGAGCTTGTATTCAAGAGGGTGCAAACACATGTCTATTGAACATTGGATATAGATACGATACTCCATCATACATGAGGAGGTATAAAAAAACCCTTATACTCTATCTAATACCACATTGGATATGAGTTGATACCTTTGATCAACATATCGAGTCCATTTTGATATAGTGTTCATACTTGGTACAACCTCAACACTAGTATAAGGTTGTAGCTCTTGCATCTTGTATCCTACATGCCATTGGATAGCTACTTAGATTGGGTGTTGTTGGTGCAAGTAGCATCATACGATCAAACTTGAGTTTTGATATTAGCAAAGAATCTAATTAAGCCTAGGCAAGGAAGTCTTGATCGGAGAGACTAAGCAAGGAAGTCTTGGTCGGAGGGATTAGGCGAATGTCTTAGTAGATAAAGGATATCAAGTAGAAAGCTTTGGGGGTTGAGAACACCAGGCAAGAAGACTAGATGGTTTGAGTACCAGAGGTCTAGCTGAAAGTCTCAAGGGTTAAGATCAAACTAAGCAAAAGTCTAAATAGGTCGGGCGGACTAAGGTTTGACACCATGTAAACTTTCTTGAGTGGAGTTGTGAGATAGGGGTTGGTCCAATCTAAGATTTCATGAGAGACTAAAGGTTGAGACCGGACAATTTGGAAAGTTATCAATCATACTATACTTGCTTGTGCTAACACTGTAATGCATGGAACACAATTTGAAAGTTGACTAGAATTGAGGATTTCGAACACCTGGATTGGTTCCAAGTGCCCGGATGGGCCAAAATTAGCATGATGAGATGAGGTGACAGAATTTGACTGGGAGGCGCACGTCAGCAACCAGACACTTAGAGATGGATAAGTCGTAGCCGGGTAGTACTTCGTCTAGTGGTTGACAAGTAAGCAATCCAAGCGCTTGGAAAGGATTCAGGTGCCTGAGGATGGCTAAGTCACTGGTGATGCCAAATCAAATAGGCCTCGATGGAGGCGTCCGGAAGCAGATCCTGGCTCCCGGAGTCATCTATAAAAGCAACTCTCGACCATAGCCTTAATGATTGAATTCCAAAGTTGAAAAGAGCAACTCCACACTTCCCAAGCTCTGAAACATTATGCACAAGCCTCAATGATGCAACAACATTGTGACACCGCTACGAGCTTAAATGACTCTAGTATTTTGTAATATTAATGTCTAGTTGGTTGTGTTCTTTATTATTACTCATTTTTGTTGCACTAAACTATTCTACGGATTGGTAAGATTGTTACCAAACTCTATCTTTGTAAGAAACGAACCTTCTTCTCGTTTAAAAAGAAGACTAATAGTGATTGCCCAATAAAAGCGATCAAAGTGATTGCGGGCCTTGGAGTAGTAGTCATACGGCTGCGAACCAAGTAAAATTACCTTGTCTTTTTCTATCTCTATCTTAACTTTCTGCTGCAAGTATTTTATTCAAGTGATTTTCTAATGCGTACAAAGTGTGATATTCAACTCTCCTTCTATCGCGATTACTGATCTTACAATTGATATCAGAGGGGGAGTGCTCAAAATTGATGCAACCACCAATTGAGCTTTTTATCGTTCGATTTTTAGTTTTTAATTCGTAGTCAAGATTTATGTAATCACCTCTTTTGAAACAAAAATATTTAATTTTTTGGAATTGCTCGAATTTATTGCAAACACCACTCAAGCGAATTTTTTAAAGATTTAAAATTTTCCCGCACTAATAATCCAAGATAAAAGTCTTAAAAATATTTTTTAAAATTTTTGTGTGCAAGATTTTAAATGCCACACCAAGAGGGCTACAACACAGTTCGACCTCTACTCTTCACCTGTGACGACTGGCTATTGGAAGAGTCGTATGAATTCCACCTAAAAACCCAAGTGAAAATGTGGATCTTGATCCAGATTGAGTTCACCCTACCTACCAAACCAAGCAGAAGTAAGCAGAAGTCCAATGGGCTTCAAGGATTGGAACCCAGTCATAAAGAAGCAAGTAGAAGCCGATACGAAAGCGACTCAAACTCTCTAATGTGGTTTGACCAAGGAGAAACTCAGTCAGGTTGACTCCTTCATAAGTGCGCAAGACTTGTGGAACAAATTATTCAAACTTCATGAAGGGACATCTGACACCAAGGTAAGCAAAAGAGATTTGCTTCTAAATAATTTATGCAATATAACAATGCAGGAAGGAGAATTTACTAGACAATTCCACACCTGACTGCAGAACATCCTCAACGAACTACACGCAATTAGATAGATAGTGGAAAATAGGGACGTAATAAGGTACACTCTTAGAGTCTTTCCAATAAACAATTTGTGAGCATCGATAGTCAGTGCTTACATGATTTTTCGGGATTTGTCCAAAATTAAATTAATTAGAACATTTGTTTTCTGAACTTGAACTCCATGAGCAGAATAACACAAGCCGAGCTGGGAAGAGTATGGTTCTTTTTGTAGGACAACTGAAAAAGGACAAGCAAAAGGCGAAAGTCGAACCACAGTCGGAGGAGTCCAAATCCAACGATGACAATGAGACCATCGCTGAATTAGTCAACCTCGTCTGAAAATTGGTAAAAAGGAAGAAGGGGTTTAGCACATGAGAGATTAAGAAAGTAATACGAAGAAAGAGGGATGGATCAAATCAAACCAACTCAACCTGTTTCGAGTGCAATCAAAAGGGACACTTCAAGGTCGATTCCCAAAATTAAAAAAGAAGATAACTCAAAAGACCAAGAAGGCTCTCAAAGCAACACGTGATGATTTGTCATCTTTTGAAGAAGAAGAAGAGCATCACAGCCACCTGGCGATGATAGCTAGAAAAAAGTTCAATTCTGAGATCGAGTCGGAATCCGAAGCCAAGTCTGAATCAAGCCACGAATCCGTATCCAACATCCAACATCCAAGTCAAATCACTCCTAAAGAAGATCGAACTCCTCAAGGAACATACTAACTCGAATTTGGTAACTGATCAAGTTTAGGTCAAAACCTTAACTCAAGTCCAACAACTTGAGGAAGAGAAAATTCCAATATGAAAGATCAGGTTAATGAACTCAAAGTTTCATTGAAAAAGTTAGCCATTGGATCCAAGGTCCTGAATATGCTTCTTGGGTCTCAACGAGCCGTGTACAATCGAATCAGACTTAGGCTTAAAACCAAGTACAACCAAAACAAATCATATATGTCTTTAGTGAAAAGGAACTAATCTAGAGTCCAAGCATGAGTTTGTAAAATTAATCTAATCAATCAAATCAAATCAAATCAATATTGAATCCTTAAGAATCAAATTCATTACCTAGATAGACCTTATTAAGGTTATGATTCAGGGGGAGCATATAGGAAAACTAATTTTCTTGCTAGATAAATGTATGATTGCTTAATTTAGTATGGTTAGTTTATTTCATAAGTAACTTAATTAAGAACATAAACTTGATTGACACTCGTCCAACATAGTACAAGGGTGTAGCCAGATGATAGTACGTTAGGAAAGTTTGGTCTAGGTAGTCAAGTAGGATAAGGAGTATCTTACTTAGTCTGCTTAGCTAAGTGGAACAACTGATGCTACCTTGCCACTCCTAGATTAGTTAAATCAGGGTTTTTCAATAGATTAGTTAAATGTTCAATTTCACTAATCAGTTTTGTTTAAAAAAATGATCGTTGTTCCGATGTCAAGAAGGCTCCTGTGCCTCACTACTATTTGTAATTTGAAATGTAAAATGTATACTTAATTGATCAACAGTTAAACTTAAATTTAACACAGGGTCAAACGATCCTTAGAATTCAAACTAAATTAATTAAAGATAAAATTGATAAACTATCTCACATAATCCATAGTATTAACATGTTTGATAATTTAGAATGAGTGAGATATTAAGTTAAAATAAATCCTAATTCATTATTTCAAAATTCAATTAGTAAGTTAATCCTAATTAATTAATAATCATAATTCAAATTATTAAATCATAGATAATTAAACCTTAATTAAACAATTCTAATTAAATAATTTTAAGTTAAAATTTAATTACTAACTTAATCTTAATTAAATAATTTAAAACTTAATTAGTAAGTTAATCCTAATAATTAATACTTAACAATTGAACTTTAAATTAATTAATAATTTTAACTTAAACGTAAATAAGTAATATTTATAAACATAAATAATTCAATCTAAAACTTAATAATCTAAAACATAATTTAAATAACTCAAACTTAATCTAAATAATCTAAAACATAATTTAAATAACTCAAACTTAATCTAAATAATCTAAAGCTTAATTTAAATAATTAAATCATAATTTAAATAATTCAACCCTAATTTAAATAATTCAAACTTAGTTAAAAACTCAATACTAATCTAAACTTAATTAAAATTCTAAACTCAATTAAAATTCTAATCTAAACTTAAATTAATAATCAAATTGATATAAACTTAATAATTCATAACTAATTAATTAAACCTTAATCAATCAAGTCAAATATGACCATTAATAATTCAAATTCAAAATTAATCAAGATCAAGTTTAGCTAACTATAGATCAACTAATCACTACAAAAAAACAAGGAATTAGCAACGAAAATTTGCGACGAAAATTTTTCGTTGCAAATTTGCGATAAATTTTGCAACGAAATTTATTTTGGTCGCCAGTTTGCAATGAAATTTGCGACGAATATAGTTTAGTTGCAAACTTTGCGATAACCTAATTTTTGTCGCCAAATTCGTCGCCAATTGGCAACGAATCTAAGATTCGTCGCCAAATCTGCGACGAATTTATATTCGTCGCCAAATTCGTCGCAGATTTGGCGACGAATCTTAGATTCGTTGCCAATTGGCGACGAATCGTAGATCGTACGACGAATTCGTCGCCAAATCTGCAACGAATCATATTTCGTCGCAGATTTGGCGACGAATTTAGCGACGAATTCATATTCGTTGCCAAATTTCATGATTTTTTCCTTCCCCGCGCGATTGCTGGTTCTGACGTGACTCCGTGACCCATCGATTTGGCGAATCGAATCCCCGATTTGGCGACGAATTCGTCGCCGCGCCGAATTCCTGATTCGTTCCTAAATTAGCGATGGAATTTTATTTTTCCGAAATTAGAGACGGAATTAAAATCCCGTCGTTAATTAGCGACGGAATTTTATTTTTCTGTCGCTAAATAAAAATATTTTTAACAAAAAATAGAATAGTTTCTTGGCGCTATTTGAATTTCTTGATTCGTCGCAAAATCTGCAACGAATTTGATTTTCGTCGCAGCGACGAATCTAGGATTCGTCGCCAAATATGCGACGAATTCCTGATTCGTTCCTAAATTAGCGATGGAATTTTATTTTTCCGTCGCTAAATTAGAGACGGAATTAAAATCCCGTCGTTAATTAGCGACGGAATTTTATTTGTCTGTCGCTAAATAAAAATATTTTTAACAAAAAATAGAATAGTTTCTTGGCGCTAAAGGGGAAGTATTTTGCGACGAATTTCTTGATTCGTCGCAAAATCTGCAACGAATTTCTTGATTCGTCGCAAAATCTGCAACGAATTTGATTTTCGTCGCCAAATCAGCGACGAATCTAGGATTCGTTGCCAAATCTGCGACGAATTCCTAATTCGTTCCTAAATTAGCGATGGAATTTTATTTTTCCGTCGCTAAATTAGAGACGGAATTAAAATCCCGTCGTTAATTAGCGACGGAATTTTATTTTTCTGTCGCTAAATAAAAATATTTTTAACAAAAAATAGAATAGTTTCTTGGCGCTAAAGGGGAAGTATTTTGCGACGAATTTCTTGATTCGTCGCAAAATCTGCAACGAATTTGATTTTCGTCGCCAAATCAGCGACGAATCTAGGATTCGTTGCCAAATCTGCGACGAATCTAGTATTCGTCGCCAAATCTGCAACGAATCCCAGATTCGTCGCTAAATTACATTAAAAGATTCCCCAAATTCTAGAGTTTCCCTTTGAAAACCCTAAGCTCGCTGCTGCGGGACTCTCGATCTCTGTCTGAGGCGATCGGAGTGGTTGTCGGTCTTTCGGTCACTTTCTGGTTTTGATTGGCGGAGCAGGAGCTCGTAATGTCCACGGAGAGGAAGAGGAAGGTGAGCTTGTTTGACGTCATGGACGAGGCATCCGTATCGGAGAAGCTGGCCAAGGTGAATGGTGCCTTCTCCTCCAAGGCGGCGGCGGTCCCGAACGGGATCAACCGGTGGAACGGTCGGCCTTACTCGCAGAGGTACTACGAGATCCTGGAGAAGAGGAAGACCCTCCCCGTGTGGCAGCAGAAAGAAGAGTTCTTGCAAGTTTTGAAGGCTAACCAAACTCTGATTTTGGTCGGAGAGACTGGCAGTGGTAAAACAACGCAGGTTTGTTCTACACTACTTGACGGTTCGATCTTTGATTGTGATTCTGTAACTATTACGTATATGATTTTGAACCTTGAAGTAGTATGTATTGCCTTGTTATGTCATTTTATGTGCTTCTCGATAAGCTTCGTAGCAAGGTTTAAAGATTTTGGAGTTTCGGTCAGAGACCAGAACGAGAACAGTATTGCTCTGGTTCAGTCTGTGCCTGTTGCAGTGAGGAGGATGGGAAAGAATAAGAAGAGAGGGTTTTGGTTGGTGCGGGCCGTTCCAAAGAGGAGGAGGGGAAAGAATTGAGGGTGGAGCAAGAAGAGGATAAAAGGAGCTTGCTTAGCGGCTTTGGCAACTTGAATGAAGTAACAAAGGCTCATCTTTTGGCATGGCTTGGGCAGAGGAAGAAGCAATCTAGTTGTGCTTCATTCAATTGCTGATGCTCACAATGGAGGAGGCAGTATTGTATAAGTATTTAAGTCCAAAGTTTGCACCTTAGTGATTAGACAATCAACTTCTGGAGTTTATGCACAAATGCAGCGCTGTCTATTTGTCAGATGACAATTCAGCGATTTCCTTCATCATGGTATTATGTGAAAGCCAAAGCTGGCACCTAAGCAATTAGACAAGTCTGAGGTTGCTCCAAAAAGAGAATCCTCCTGAGCAAGCCAAATTTGTGTGTGACCAATCTTTTTCTCCCAATCAAGCCATCTTTCTTCCCTCATAGGATCATGCTGAAAGATGCACTTGGGTTTTGGAGCTTCCTTAGTGCGCTTCATGAAGCTCAAGTCATCCTCTGCAGAAAAATAGGAAACAAGTACCTCTTCCACAGTGAAGTTGGATTTTGCAGGATGATGTAAAAGCACTTTCAATTGTTGTTTACCAGTTGGTCCTGACAGTGCTGCCCTTTTTAACCTTTTTTCTTCCTTTTATAGACGCATGAATGATTCCTTTTGGCTGGTGGACTTTTGGCTGATTTTTTCACTATCATTCTTCTTTGTAGAAGCATCATGAGTCATGATCAGTGCTCTTATTAATCGTCTATCTTTTTTTTCTTCGTTGCTCTGGGTCTAGAGTAGGCAATCCTAAGACTGAATGCATAAACCATTGCTAATTAGTTCCCTTTTATGTATCTGTTGATAAACTGGCCTTATCTTTTAAGGTTTTCTTTCTCATGCTTCTTGTTTCTGTGGCTTGGCATGGATATTCAGTGGTCGTTGTACTCTTTTAGCCTTTTGTCAAATATCAGACAAGTATCTGGTGATTTCAGTAGACATTTTTGAATATACATATTGTTTATTTCCTATTCATGTGGATTCTCTTGTGTGACTTTATTTGTCCGTTATTCCTTATCAGTTTGGATTAATGTTTCTTTCTTTATATTGCATGTGTTACTTTTTAAAAGAATAATGTATCTTTGAACAGATTCCACAATTTGTATTGGAATATGAAGACTTGGGCAAGCGCTCCATGGTATGACGGTGTTTGTACAACCTGTTCTGGTAAATCTTTGAGTGCTTCACTTTGGTAATTATTCTTATTCTTATTTTGTCTCAGTGCCGTTGGGGATGCTTGCGTGGCGATCGGTGAATGGGTCCACAATTCTCAAGTAGAGACCTCACTTAGCAGCAGTCTCTGGAGAACAAAATCTGACATTGTACCAGAGTAAAGAAGTCATCATCCAGCTTGTTGATGTACACATGTTGATATGATGTTGGTTTGGACTTATAAACATGTACACATGTCTATTGTTGATCTTTGTATGTATTGTAGCATTTGGATCTTTGTATGGATTGTATCATTTGGATCTTTGTTATTAATGTTATATGGATGTTGATATTGAAATGAATTTTGTTATTGATTGTGTATTATATTGTGGATGTGGATGTTAATATTTGCGACGATAGATATTTTATGTATATACGGAATAATCAATAAATAAGTAGAATAGGAATTATTTTTTAAATTTTGCGACAAATTTTACGATGAAAATGGAATTCGTTGCAGATTTGCGACGAATTCTGCGACGAAAATAAATTCGTCGCAAATCTATCGTAGTGATATTTTGCAACGAAAACCATTTTCGTTGCAGAATTCGTCGCAGATTTGCAACGAATTTCATTTTCGTCGCAAATTTGCGACGAATCATATTCGTCGCAAATTTGCGACGAACTTTGATTCGTCGCAAATCTGCGACGAATTCAGATTCGTCGCAAATCTGCAACGAATTCTGGTTTCGTCGCAAATTTGCAACGAATTTTATTCGTCGCAAATTTGCGACGAATCAAAGTTCGTCGCAAATTTGCAACGAATTCTGCGACGAATTTATGTTCGTTGCATATTAGCGACGAATTCTGTTTTCGTTGCAGATTTGCGACGAATTTGATTCGTTGCAAATCTGCGACGAACATAAATTCGTCGCAGATTTGCAACGAATTTGGCGACGAAAATAGCTTTTCGTCGCTAAAATTTGCGACGAAATACAAAATTTTCATCGCAAAAATTGGTGACGAGTTTATACCAACGAACTAGGATTCGTCGCAAAGTTCGTTGCAAAACGTTTTGCAACGAATTTTTTTTTTAAAATTCGTTGCAAATTTCGTCGCTAATTAAGGGTTTTTTTGTAGTGCTTTTCAAAACTACTCTAAATGCCAAAAACTCTAAAAAATAAAAATTATCAAAATTAATAATAAAAATCTTTGGATGCTCCTGTATCAGTCGCCCCAGGTTGAAAGAAACTCGTCCTCGAGTTTAGAGTAGTGTCAGGTGGTCGCCGAGGAAGAAGATAATCTTGCACCAAATCAATAAAATTCATTAGTAGTTGCTAGGCTTTAAAAATTCTAGTCGATCCACTAACAAATATAACATCAGGAGACCACGGGTTGATCATCTTCCTTGTTGGTAGCCTCAATCGTCCTTCTTCAAAGCCCGAAAGAGAGGTTGATAGCCTCGATTTCTTCTCATCATAGCTCAAAGGGGAATATAATTGTATCGGAAGGCATAAACTAATCATGTTGCTAGATGCTCCTGCATCAGACGACCCAGGTTGAAAAGAACTCATCCTCGAGTTCAGGATAGTGTCTTCAAAATAAAAAATCTTTAAGTGCTGATGAATCAAAAGTCGTCGCGTAAGTGGTGGAATATAGGAACCAGATGGATTCCGCCCATAGACAATCTCAAAAGGACTGAAACCTGTGGTTCTATTTCTTGACCGATTATAAGCAAATTCTGCTTGAGGTAGAGCTAAATCCCATTGCTTCGGTTTAGTTCCTGTCAGACACCTTAGAAGATTACCCAAACTTCGATTCACCACCTCGGTCTGACCATCTGTCTGGGGGTGGTAGGCACTGCTAAAGTTCAGTTGTGTTCCCAATTTTTCCCTACAAGCTCTTTCAAAATTGACTGATGAACTTTGTATCTAGATCTGAAGTCATAGATCTAGGAACACCATGTAAACGCACGATCTCCTTGAAGTAAAGATGGGCAATCTGGACAGCATACATAGTCTTCCTGCAGGCTATAAAATGTGTCATCCTAGAAAATCGATCAAAATCAGGAAGTCCAAGCACCGGTGCCTCCGTCATCTTCTGCTTGACTAGTTGAAAACTAGCCTCTGCTTCTTCAGACCACTTGAAATCATGACCCTTAAGACACTCCGTGATGGGAGCAATTAGAGTGCTAAAGTTTCTGATGAATCGGCGGTAGAAAGAAGCCAACCCATGGAAACTCCTAACATCATGCAAAGTCCTTGGCTGAGGCCACTCCAAGATTGCATCTATTTTTGTTGGATCTGCGTGAACATCGTCAGTAGAGACAATAAAACCAAGAAAAGATACCGATGTAGTAAAAAAAGAATATTTCTTCCTGTTGACATATAGGCGCTCCTCCCTCTTCAATTTTTCAAAAATAGTACGGAGGTGATCAAAGTGCAATGCCCACGTCGAACTGTAGATGAGAATGTCATCAAAGTAGACCACCACAAATTTACTCATAAAAGGCTATAAGATCTGATGCATAAACCTCATGAAGGTACTAGGAGCATTCGACAACCCAATAAGCATGACCATCCACTCGTATAATCCATGTGGTGTTTTAAACGCCGTCTTCCATTCATCTACTCGGCCATATCCTGATCTGGTGGTATTCGCTTTTAAGGTCTATTTTGGAGAAGACCCTAGAATCGGATATGATCCCAGGGGCGGAGCTACAGGGGGGGCGCGTGGGGGCGGTCGCCCCCCTGGCCCCTGGCATACACACCATTGGCCCGTTGCATCTTGTTCGCACACATACTTTGTTTTCTTCCCCTGTGGCTGCTCCAGAGCCTCATCTTCTGATCCATTATTTCTCAAATCCTTCACCATCTTGCATGGACTACTCTCTTCTTCCTTCCTTGCAATCAGTTGCTGCTTGATTAGTCCACTGCTGCAGTCCAGTCTAAGAGTCAAGTCTTCTTCTAAGTTCTCCTTGCGACCTTTGTCTTTGTTTGCAGTGTTCTCAGTATTCTCGTCTTCCTTTCTATATATTTGCCTATTTGAGCTTGTTCCAAGGCTCAACGAAACAAGCTCATGTTCTTCTTCATCAGAAGCTGGAATAGTTTCGACGGTTCTTCTAGCGTCCTCTTGTTGAGAAACAGTAGAGAAGTGCAACTGGAGAGACTGGTAATCGTTGATCATACGTGTTAATGTCACCTTTAATCTCTTGTTTTCTTTTCTCATTTTGTTTATTTCATCTTTGATGGATTTGAGAAGATCCTCCTAGAATTGCAAGTAAAAGAGTTATTCATGAGCTCTCTTGATTTTTTTAAATATAAAAATAATGCATATAAAAAAAAGAGCTATGTACCTGTTTGTTAATGCTTGGACTTTTGCTCTCTGAAGAAGATGAAATCGGAATCATAGATTCATAGTTTTAGAATTCATCATTATTATTATTGTTATTTTATTTTATTTTTTCCAAACATGCACTATAATTTAGCTCCCAAAGTCAGTTTCTTTACTAGCAAAAATAAAACAGTATGAAAACATCATGAAAAATCTTAAAGAGAAACATGCGAAAGGAGAAAATAAGGCGAAAAACTAAGAGAAATCACAAATAAAATAAACCTGTGCATCAACTACACAAATTTTGTCTTCACTTGGAGTTGAGAGATCTTCCTCCATCCATGGAAACGCCAAGCTCTCCTCTCTCGATCGCTTCAATCCAATCTCAGCTCTCCCTGTTCTTATATAAATTTACAGTCACCTGCCTTGACATTATTTATTTATTTATTTTATGATATTAAAACTCATTGTTATTTATTATTAAGCACTGAATTTTTAGTTAATTCAAAATTTATTTTATTAGTGTGATATTGCAATGTTGAAAAATGGTCCCTCCTCGGTAAAAATCCTGGCTCCGCCCCTGGCTGATCCAACATGTCATCCAAGCGAGAAATTGGAAATCTGTACTTAATAGTAATTTTGTTGATGGCTCGGCTATCAACGCACATACGCCATGATCCATCTTTCTTTGGCACC
>NC_133872.1:7393599-7395152 GCF_044706935.1 Curcuma longa | reverse complement strand
ACCAGGAACATATTGGGTCACACGCATTACAAATTTTTTGAAGGACTTAAAATGAGTTTAAAAATTGGATTCTCAGAACGAGAAAAATAAAGTCTGGTTGAATCGGACAAAGGACAATATGATGGAATCCATCTTATGAAGATGAAATGAACGAAATTGATTTTGTTCAAATCAGAGGTTGTTTGGTTACTGAACCAAATGATTCAATTTTAAATCAAATTAAGCCAACTTGGTTTGGTTCATGATGGAAGTGATTTTGGTAAAACGGAAGAGATGAGGAGCTTCATCTTGTGAAGATGAGTGAACAAAATTGGTTTGAGTCAAATCAGAGTTCGTTTGGTTAGTGAACTCGATTTGCTACAGTAAACCCTAATAAACCCGGTCTGGTTCGGTTCGCTATAGTGGCCGAACCAATTTAGGGGTTTTCCTAGTTTTCTACCCGACACAGGCCACACAACCCTTCTCTCTCACGATAAAAAATAAGGTATGGCACCCTGTTCATCTTCGTGTGTGCGAAGGCAGAGATGTGGTGCTGTGGCTGACCACTGGTCGTCGCGTGCTTGCCTCGTCGCCGGCCTGTTGGCGATCTGGATCTCCGTCCTGCGTTCCGGATTCTATCCGCTCCGAAAAGCATAGAACCCCACCGGACAAAAATTTCTATCCCGCCTGGATCAATTGACAAAGTCTACAAAAGACCAAGTCAATTAATCCTTCAGGATCGCCGATTCCTAAATTATTATCTACGGTTTACAATACTAGTTCTAGTAAAATTAAAAACTGCGGAAATAAAATTTTACCTGAACCTTTGTAAACAACCTCGCTGCCTTCCACTGTATTCCTTTCTTCTTCCTGGACGTTGGGTGGACAACGATCCTCCAGGACCAAAGGAACTGCAACCTCTGGATGATGAAGCCTTGGATCACGTCTCTTCTTCTCGCTGCAACTTCGCCTTGTCTCGTTCCCTTGCTTAGATCCGGCCACCACCTTGGACAAGGAGGTTCGGCCACCTCAAGAGAAGAAGAAGAAGGGGCAGTGGAAGAAGAGAAAAAAGAAAAAGAGAAGGAGAAGGAAGAAGGGGCGGCGGCACCAAGGGGAAAGAGGAAGAGAGGCTTTCGAATCGTTTCGATCTCTCTTCTCTTGTTGTGATCTTCTTGCCGCCCACCCCCTTCCCTCTTTTATAGCCTCACGCCCAAGACCAAGCACCTCTTGCCAATTCTAAATTTTTCTATAATTTTGATTGATTCAGCGAACCAATTCTAAATTATAGAAACTTCTTAGATCTGGGCCTTTGGATTAACTTGCTTGGTTTCCAGCCGTTAGATCTTTTTCAGAATTAATTAAAAAATAATTCCAAACCTTATCTTAAGTGGCCGGCCATATTTAATTAATTCCCTGAATTAATTCTATATTAAAAGGAAATAAAACTTAAACCGAAGAGATCTCATCCATCGGATGCAACTTAATCTCATCTAACGGTTACGATATAATCTCCTTTAATATAACTTGATCTCTTCGATCCAATGGCCATGATTGATTCTCTTGGGCGTGTGGTC
>NC_133872.1:7365949-7393499 GCF_044706935.1 Curcuma longa | reverse complement strand
ATGATGAAGAAGAGAGTGACGCAGAAAATAGTACTTGAGGTCGATGCCGTGGACGGTGATATTTCTGATTTCTGGTCATTTGGATACTTTTATATTTGTGTATTTTACTATGGATGGATGGATGTTATTTTTGGATTCTGTGTTGGATTGTTTGATACATTTGGATTTGTTGTTACATTTGTAGTTTGATACTTTCTTATTAGAATGTGTTTTCTGTATCATTTGGATGTGTTTATTGAGTAGGATGTGTTTGTGGATGATTATGATGTGTGGATTATATGGATTGTGATGTGTGGATGTTTATATAGTTTGTGATATGTAAACAGGATTTATACTTTGAACAAACAGGTTGAAGCTGTGATTTTTTTTTGTTTTGCGATGAATTTTGTGACAAATCTTGATTTCATCGCAAAAATATCGAATTAATTTACTATAGATATCGTAATATTGGCGACGAATTTGGAAAATTCGTCGCCAATTCTGTCGTATACTTCTAGTTTTAATCGTTCATGTTTGCGATGAAATTGGTTTTTCGTCCCAAATTTTACGACGAAAATATTTTTCGTCCCCAAAAGTTGGTGACGAAAATGATTTTTGTTGCCAAATTTTGGGATGAAAACTCTTTTATGTCGCTAATATTTGCGACGAATTTGGCGACAACTTTAAATTCGTCGCCAATTTTCCAACAAATTTCAGAATTTTCGTCGCTAGAGGTTTTGGCAACGAAAATATTTCGTCGCCAAATTCGTCACAAATATGTTTTGCGACGAAAATATTTCATTTTTTCACCACAAAATTTGTCGCAAACAGCCTTTATTTTTGTAGTGGAAATTTAATAAAATATTATATTTAGAGGATGTTTTATTTTACAGGACCTTGACTTGTGAATCCGATTGTATTTAGGGGTTCTTATTGCAACGAGTCATCAATCAGGTGGGTAATCCCTATATTTGATCAATACAAGATATTTCATTCCTAGTGCATGTTATTTTTCTATTATTGTTAATTAGACACCTTTATCATACTCTTGTTTCTTGTTATCTGGATACCTTAGTTATACTCATGATTATCTCTTGCTTGTCCTTAATTTGGTTGACCTTATGAATATCTATATTATTACTTGTATGAACCTTTGGTTATCTAGCAATTAAGACCTATTGTCTATTGTCATTAATAGTTGGTCTGTAGTGGTAAGTTATAGAATAGGTGGTTAGGATGTCCCTATTTCCATCTTGGGATGGTGGTTGAATGGACTGTACACAGCCGAGTCAATGTCTTGTGTTCCTGTCACCGCGGAGTGGTGGTACTTAAAGTATGGAAGTGATACTCATAAAGATACTAAGAGAGTATGTGAGTGATACTTGAGGATGAGTATGGAGGACAAACATTGGTCATAGGATGTATGTAGCTACACATAGCTACCTACTGTTTTGCCACCAGACTACTTTATTATAGGGCTAGATTGATGGCAGTGTGATGTCAGACACCCTCAGCGTCATATATACATGACTGGGACGAGTGTGGCAGTTGCATCATGCATATGCTGACATTATGTGCATTATATAGACAATGGACCGTATATAGATGCTGCATTTGGATGTATACTTGGTTAATTCTTAGTTGATGCATTTGTGTGCCCTTATCATTCATGTCATTCATATGGATTATAATAGTTTATTCATGGTTAGTACTAATTGATTTTTGTTATTCATTTGTATATCTTGTATATTATTGATCATGCACTGCCCATCCTGATTATCCACTGAATATTTTATACTCACCACCCAGACTCTGGAATTTTCTGTCTCACCAGGTAGTAGATAGAAGATTACTGTTGATGTTAGAAGAGATCTGCCGGTTATGCCATCTCACAGTTGGAGGAGTATTTCGGTTGTGTAGATTATGTTCGTATCTGTGATTTTTGTTTTGTATCCGTTTATGGATTTTGATGTGGTTGTACTTCCACTTGCGTAATTTCTGGTTACATAGAGTTATCATTGATTTGTGGTGTAGATTTTCAATTTATATGGTTATGCATGCACATTTCATATAGTGGGATAGCTAAAAATCATGTATTGTATTGTGGAGTGGCCGGGTAGGCCCTATGTTGTTATATACTCAGGAAAGTTGAATTGTTATAGGGGAGATGCTGCCAAAATTTTTCGGATGACCGTCTCTCGGGACGTGACAAGTGTTGGGATGTATACTAGAATCCTAGCTATATAAATAAATATTCTGAAATAAGAATCGCATTTAGTTTTTATGCAAGTGTTCATTTAATCTATATTGTAGATAAACATGGTGTGCAGAGTGACACACAGAAGACCATGTTGTCAGTTCCTTATAGATTATAAACAGTGACAAGTGTTGGGATGGTTGTAGTGTAAACACAAGAGCCCAATGATCTAAATGCGTCGATCAAACTTTGTTTGATCGATTATGAGGGCAACTTAAATCCGTTTCCGAAAAAAATTTTATTCTACAAGGATTTACCGGAACGGGTTTTTAATTGACCATAGTGTTTCCCAACACTAGCTACATTAGTGCAACTTCCCCCATCGATAATCATACTACATACCTTCTCTTTGATGTGGCAACAAGTATGAAATATGTTCTCTCATTGTTCTTCATCTTCTTCCTTCATTTGCACATTTAGAGCATGCCTAGTGACGAGGGCTTCACCTTCGACCGGTTACTCTTCTACATCACTTTCCAATACTGGTGGCAATGCACTATTTTCTTCGGACTCATTCTCAGTTCCAATATCACCATTTTCTTTCAAAATCATAATTCTTTTATTTGGACATTGTGATGCAATATGTCCTCTTCCCAAACACTTAAATGTTGGTGCAAGATGCACTAAGATCTTGCCTAGAGTTTCGTTGTTTGACAATACACCTAAGTCTGGTCAGTTTGACCAAGGGTAGACCCAAACAGGATTTGATGTTTGAATGTGTGGAAGTGAGTGAAGTCTAGTCAGACAACTAGCGAGAAGACCTAGTCGGTTAGACTAGGCAATGGAATTCCTAATCTGGAAGATTGGGTAAGGGAAGTCCTGGTGAGTGAAGCTGGGCAAGGGAAAGTCCTAGTTGTAGGCTAGGTAAAGGGAAGTCCTGATTTGGAGGATCAGGCAGAAGTCTTGGCAGAGTCAAGTGCACCAGGTGAAGTCTGGGCTGGTCTAAGTGACTGAGTCGCAGCAGAAGTCTGGGCTGGTCTAGGTGACCGAGTCGCAGCAGAAGTCTGGGCTGGTCTTGGTGACCGAGTCGCAGCAGAAGTCTAGGTTGGTTAGAGAGAATCGAATCGCAGCAAAAATCCTAGGGGGCGAGGACAGAGCCGAGCGCAAGTCCAACAAGTCTGGAGGACTTGGTTGGCATGAATTCTCTAGAATGGAGTGGGTTATTCTAACCCAAGATTTTGGTAGAAATCTGAAGTTAGACCCACTAGGTAAGGCTTAGGAATGTTTGTATATTTGCATGTTTATCTTGCAGTAACCAAGGAGATGGAAGCAAGATGGAGAAAACACAAATGAAGCAAACAAAGCAAAGTCAAACCAACCAGTCTACATAATCCAGTTGACTAGGGCTGGAACTGGAAGCCAGTCGACTGAAGGTCCAGTCGACTGAAGGGCCAGTCGACTGGCATGTGGATAAATGAGCAGGATAAAGTTCTATCTGCCACGCAAGCTGGAGTCGACCTGTAACGACCTGGCCCGTCCGCCCGTGGAAACTCTACTTATCCCGACCCCTATTTTATGTGGGCTCCATAACTTATAATAGGTTATTGGAAAAATAGGGGTCATGATAAGTAGAATTCCCACGGGCGGACCAGCCGGGTCGTTACAATAAAAAGGCACATTTTTATTGTAATGACCCGGCCTGTCCGTCTGTGGGAATTCTACTTATTCAGATCCCTATTTTTCTGTGGGTCATGGGCCGTCGACCATCGACCGTGCCGTTACCTACTAGAACTTTCCACCTCTGCTCAGTGGATTTTTGCCTTCCCCAGATTCGAACACTAGACCTGCAGGCTAAAGTACTAAAGTTCCTTGAATCTGATAACCAAGTGAGAAGTTCTCACTGAGCAGGGGTGGAAAGTTCTAGTAGGTAACAGCACGGTCAATGGTCGACGACCCATGACCCAAAGAAAAATAGGGATCCGGATAGTAGAATTTCCACGGACGGACAGGTCGGGTCGTTACACGACCTAGATTGGCATCTAAGTCGACTCAGGAGCAGTATAAAAGGACATCGTCGTGCTGAAACAATTCATTCAAGCCAGAACAGTTCCCTGCTCAACTAGTGGTACTTCTGAACGCGAATGAGGCCAGACGCTTGCAACCGGAGAAGATCCAGGAGGAGTGCGAGGCGCTCAGGACTTCCAGATCGACGGCACTTGTTTGGTTAATTTCTTACTTGTCTTTACATTCTATTTTTATTATAGTTATTCTTTACGGACTGTAAGACGGGTTTCTCTTCCTCCGAACACCGTTCAGAAAGGAGACCACTAGTGGGCGGGCGCCTCCCGAATTAGGCCTTGGACGTACTAATCCTGGGGGGTTAGGAACCAAGTAAATCCCGTGTGTCCCCTGCATCTTGTTTCTAATATTCCGCTGTGAGTTTTTGATAGTTAACGAACGATTTATGAAAAAGCGATACGCGCTATTCACCCCCTCCTCTAGAGCATACACGATCCTACAATTGGTATCAGAGCCGGTGCGCTCTTGATTGGACTAACCGCCAAGGGAGCAAGACTATATTTTAAGTGCAGGGAGAGAGGGCACTACAAAAATAAGTGCCCTACTCGAAAGATTCGGACGGCACCACCGGCGGCAAAGGAGCAATCGATGCTAGGAGCCCGGAGGAACAAAGAGCACATTGCCTAGCCTACAACTAGGACTTTCCCTTGCCCAGCTTCACTCACCAGGACTTCCCTTGCCCAATCTTCCATATTAGGACTTCCATTGCCTAGTCTAACCGACTAGGTCTTCTCGCTAGTCGTCTGACTAGACTTCACTCACTTCCACACATCCAAACATCAGATCCTGTTTGGGTCAACCCTTGGTCAAACTGACCAGACTTAAGTGTATTGTCAAACATCGAAACTCTAGGCAAGATCTTAGTGCATCTTGCACCAACAATCTCCCCCTTTTTGATGTTTGATAATTTCTTAAGTTAATATAGGTCATGGTTTAGCAATCTGGGAGAAATCTAGATTATTAACTTAAGTCCCTTCTCCCCCTTTTCACACATCAAAAAGATTTTAAATTTTAAGTTCATTCTCTCTTGCACCAACAATAATGGTATCCCTATGGTCACAATTAAGTCTTGACATTTCTTGAAAGACCATAGTAGATTAAAAAATTTCCAAATAATTTATAAGTCTTTTAAATTAATTTTTCAAAACCCAATTTTTGTAAAATATATAATTTTGATTTTCAAAATAGATTTTGAAGATATTTTTCAAATTAGTTTTCAAAAGTGTTTTGAAAAATAGGTATTTTTGAAAAATTAGTTATTATTCTTTTAAGTTAGAATCTCCCCCTTAACCCGACACATCCTCAGGGTTCTTTGTTGACCACAAAGCAATCTCCCTGTGTGTCTAAGGGTTTGACTCAAATTAAAAGAATAATGAATATTAATTTTTGAAATAATTTTAAAATAATTTTTTATTGAAACTAAGTATTTTTTAAAATAAATAGTTTTTGAAAAACTATTTATTATTCTTTTTAAATTAGAATCTCCCCCTTAACTAGACACGTCCTCAGGGTCCTTTGTTAACCACAAAGCAAACTCCCCCGTGTGTCTTAGGGTTTGATCCTAAGTCAAAAGAATAATGTATAATAATAATTTTTATTTTTCAAGATATTTTCAACTAATTTTGTAAGAGTGTTTTTCAAAATAGGTAGGTTTTTAAAAACTAGTTATTATCTTTTTAATTCAGAGTCTCCCCCTGAATCAGACACGTCCTCAGGGTTCCTTGTTAACCACAAAGCAACTTCCCTGTGTGTCTTAGAGTTTGACCCAAAATAAAAAGATAATGTATAATAATTTTTCCTTGTTAGCCACAAGGCAATTAATTTTCTAAATCAGCTCTTTTTTTTTTTAAATTTGGATCTCCCCCTAAATCTGACACTCCCTTAGGGCCCCTTGTTGACTACAAGGCAATCTCCCTATGTGTCTTAGATGTTGTTCCAAGTTAAAAGAACAATTTATAAAGTATTTTTCAAAATAAGATTTTTTAAAATAATTTTTAATTTTTTTTTTTATATTTAGTTTTAAGAGGTCTTAAAAATAAGATCTTTCAAGAATGACCTCCCCCTGAACTAGACACTCTCTTAGGACATCCTTGTTGACCACAAGGATTTTCTGCCTATGTGTCTTAGGGTTCTTAGACTTAGTGTTGACCTAAAGGTTTGTGTCTAATGTGTTGGTCAACCAATTTTCAAATATATAGAGTTTTGAAACTTATAATATAGATACACCCAGCAAGCATGAAACTCAAGGAAATATCAAATTTTTAAAATTAGTTTTTATAAAAATATTTATAATAATTTTTGAAAATATTTTTCAAAATATTGTACTTTAATTGTCCTTATCATCTCACCCGTACTAAGTGTTGCAATACATGGCATACACGGGTAACCTTATGGGTTATGTGAGATGAGTAGTCAATTTTATCTTTATTAATTTTAATTTAATTTCTAATGAAACCGTTTGACCTTGTGTTAGATTCAGGTTTAACCGTCAATCGATTAAGTCCACATTTCAAAAATCAGTTTCCAGGCCGTGGCGAGGCACAGGGGCCTTCTTGGGTATCGGAACAACGACCACTTTCTAAGACAAAACTGATTCAAGAAATTATGACCTTAACCGATTTCTTGAGAAACCTTGGTCTAACTAGTCTAGGATGTGGCGAGGTAGCTTCGGTCAGTTTGGTTCGACTAAGCAAATCAAGTCAGGTACTCCTTACCCTTCTTGACCACTTAACCTAACCTCCCTAACGTACTATCATCTCGCCCCACCCTGGTACTATGTTGGCAAGTGTCAATCATTCATGTGTCCTTAACTAACCGTTCTAGATTAAGCGTTAAGTAAACATGATGACATGACATGTTATGTGCATTTAAATTAAAGCAGATGCATGTCATAGCAAGTATGCATGAGTCAAACAATTCACGCAATAATTTTTACTTTCTAAGGATGTATCAAATTCTCAATTTGATACATTTCGTGTGGACCCGCGAATGTGTCAACCCACTTTGACACACTTTGAGTTTTATTTTTATTGTTTCATTTGGTAATATTTTAATTTAGTTTTATAATTAAAGGTAATTTATTTTAATTAGGTTCATAGCTTTTAAGTTTTAATTTGAATTTAAGTTTGAATTTGAATTTTAAATTTTAAATTAATTTTAATTTAATTTTAATTTAATTTTAATTTAATTTTATTTTTAAATTTAATTTAATTTAATTTAATTTAATTTAATTTTTTTAATTTTAATTTAATTTTAATTTAATTTAAAATTTAATTTAATTTTAATTTAATTTAAATTTAATTTAATTTAATTTGATTTTAATTTAAATTTAATTTTAATTTAATTTAATTTTAATTTTAATTTTATTTAATTTTAATTTAATTTAATTTTAATTTTAATTTAATTTAATTTAATTTAATTTAATTTTAATTTAATTTAATTTTAATTTAATTTTAATTTAATTTAATTTTAATTTAATTTAATTTAATTTAATTTAATTTAATTTAATTTTAATTTTAATTTTAATTTTAATTTAATGTTAATTTTATTTTTTGACTTTCTCCTTGAGAAGTCCTATCTTCTTTTGGAGCGATTTAGCCAAGTCATCGGACTTAGCTATTTTCTTACATAAGCTAATTATTATTGAATATAACCTTTCTTGACTTACAGTGGAGTTATTTAATGTGTCATAATTAAATGGTACTGAATTATAATTAATTTTATTATTTAATTTCAAATTTTTATTTATTAAATTATTAATTTTTAGAATTATTAAATTATTTAAAGTTGATTTATTAAGCTTATCATTATCTTGATTGAAAGAGTTAAAGACTTGTTCTAATTTTTGGGTTAAATCTAAATTAATTAAATTCAAATTATTAATAGTTGAATTGGTAACATTTGAATTAGTTAAATTATTATTTAATTTAGATTTATTAATTATTTTATCCAAATTAGATAAGGTTTCTTTATCTTTAGGATTTAAGATTGAATTTTCTAATTTATTTAATTTAGAGTTATTCGAATTATTTAAATTGTTATCTAATATTTTTAAATCTGACTTTTTCAAATTTGAATTATTCAAATTTGATTTAGTCAAATTTTTTCTTAAATTTAAATTTTCTGATTTATCCAGATTTGACAAATTCAAATTTGAATTAGTCAAATCTATCTTATCTAGATTTTTGGATTTATCCGTTGAATTATTCAATTTGACATTTTCTAATTTTTCAGATTTATCTAAATTTTCTAATTTTTCTAAATTTACAGAAAAATTATCTAGATTTGTAGAAAATGTAGATCTAGCATGCGCATGCAACCTAGGGGTATTTTCATAAATTACTTGACTTACCGGAATCGCTTCCCCTAATTCTGATTTTTTCGCCGTCTTCCTCTCCGGGCACCGGTTCTTGTAGTGGCCGCGTTTTTGGCACTTGAAGCACTGGATGTGCTCTTTGTTCCTCCGGGCTCCTAGCATCGGTTGCTCCTTTGCCGCCGGTGGTGCCGTCCGAATCTTTCGAGTAGGGCACTTATTTTTGTAGTGCCCTCTCTCCCTGCACTTAAAACATATTATATGGAATTTAAAATGAACTTTTAAACACATACCTTTCTCCCCCTCTATCTTTGCCGTCTTGCTCCCTTGGCGGTTAGTCCAATCAAGAGCGCACCGGCTCTGATACCAATTGTAGGATCGTGTACGCGCTAGAGGGGGGGTGAATAGCGCGTGTAGCTTTTTCACAAATCGTTCGTTAACTATCAAAAACTCGTAGCGGAATATTAGAAACAAGATGTAGGGGACACGCGGGATTTACTTGGTTCCTAACCCCCTAGGGTTAGTACGTCCAAGGCCTAATTCGGGAGGCGCCCGTCCACTAGTGGTCTCCTTTCCGAACGTCGTTCGGAGGCGGAGCAACCCGTCTTACAGTCCAATATAAACAACACAATAAATAACTTGAAAGTAAGACAAGTAAAAATAAATCAAACTCTTGACGCCGATCTGGAAGTCCTGAGCGCCGCACACTCCTCCTGGATCTTCCCCGGTTGCAAGAACTTGACCCCGTTCGCGTTCCAAAGCACCACTACAGAATGAGTAGGGAGGCTTCGACTGGCTTGAATGATCTTGTTTCTGCACGTTCACCTCCTTTTATACTGCTCCTGAGTCGACTCATGTTGCAACCAGGGAAGATCTAGGAGGAGTGCGAGGCGCTCAGGACTTCCAGATCGGCGGCACTTGTTTGGTTAATTTCTTACTTGTCTTTACATTCTATTTTTATTATAGTTATTCTTTATGGACTGTAAGACGAGTTTCTCTGCCTCCAAACACCGTTCGGAAAGGAGACCACTAGTAGATGGGCACATCCCAAATTAGGCCTTGGACGTACTAACCCTGGGGGTTAGGAACCAAGTAAATCCCGCGTGTCCCCTGCTTCTTGTTTCTAAAATTTCACTGTGAGTTTTTGATAGTTAACGAACGATTTGTGAAAAAGCGATACGCGCTATTCACCCCCCTCCTCTAGCGCATACACGATCCTACATTAAAGCATTTAATATCTCTGCTTCTTGAAGATTAGATAGGTTCTTTACCTTTAACCAATGGAGAACTAGCATCTTTATTCTTCAAAAACTTGGTCTTACTCTTTGATGCAACTTTATCATCTTTTTTATTCCAACTAGATTTCCATGTGGATGAATTATGATGACTTTGCCCATGCTTGATTGAACCCTTCCTTTTGAGTTGCCTTTCAACTTTCATGGACATATGCATCATATCTTCAAGCTCTACATAATGTTGCAACTCCACTATATTTTCAATTTCTGGATTCAAATCTTGTAAAAATTGTGCCATGGCTGCTTCTCAGTCCTCCTTTACATTGGCTCAAATCATGGCAATCTCCATCTTTTTGTGGTATTCCTCCACAGTCTTGGAGCCTTGTGTTAGACTTTGTAATCGTTGGTACAAATCTCAATAGTAATGTGAGGAAATGAACCTCTTTCTCATTATAGATTTCATTTCCTCCCATGTGTCAATGGGACTCTCTTTGTTTCTTCTCCTACTTAGAATAATTTGATCCCACCAAAAAATAACAGCAGCAAGTTTTACCTTCTTTTCTTTAGAGTAGTTGTGACAATCAAACATTAATTCCACTTTCTTTTCCCACTCTAAATATATGTCTAGATCACATTTGCCTTGAAATAAAGGAATCTTCATCTTGATATTGCCCAAGTTTCTATCAACATAATCATTTATCCTTCATCTTCTGCCACCAATTCTAACATGATCAGATCTGCCACTAGAAGCTCTATCGTCAATCTCCTCAGAAATGTCATCATCATCATTGTCATCACGGTTATACTGCCTTGCACTTCGTGTAAGAACTCTACCAATTTGACTATTTTGTAGTCCAGTAATTTTTACATCTTGCCTCTCTAATCTATCGAGGATTTGACTGAATCTGATTTTCATGCATTCCAAGTGTTGTCTCAAGGCACGTTGTTTAAGGGTTTCTCTAGGTCTTGCTTCCTCTCCACTTGTCGCCATTAAAGATAAGTTGTTGTCACTCAATCACTTAACTCAATAATGTTAGCTCTTTAAAGAACTTAGAATTGAGGCAATTCCCTGTAAGTCATCTTTAACTAATTAAAAATCTCCAAGGAAATTAGGATAAAAGATAAGAATTGAAGAAAAATGTAAATTGCATAATTGAAACTTGAATTAAGTGCCGAAAGGAAATTTGCTAGAATTGAATCTAGGCAGAACTTATTAAATGCAGAATTGAAAGATAAAGATAATTGAAATAAAAGCTAAAAAGAAATTTGCTAGAACATAATTTAGGCAAGTGACAAAATTAAATCAAAGCAAAACTTATGAGAATGTTGAATTGAAGGATACTTAAAATAAGTGCTTAAAGAAAATTTGCTAGAACTTAATCTAGGCAAGTGCTAGAATTAAATCTAGGCAAAATTTGAAAGAAATGCGAAATTGAAAGATAAAGATAGCTGAAAGAAAATTTGCCAGAACTTAATCTAGGCAAGTACCAGAATTAAATCTAGTCAAAACTTGAAAGAAATATAAAATTAAAAGGTAAGGGTAGTAAAATAAAATGCAAGTATATAAATAACAAGTTCTCTACACTCACCTTTTGTTGCTTTTTTTCTTTTACCTTTTTTTCTTATTATCAAAATTTCAGCCTCCCTTTCTTTCCTTTTTTTTCTCTTTTTTGGTCGAAAATAATTTTTTTCTCTTTTTTTTAGTCAAAAATAATTTTTTTCTCTTTTTTTAGTCAAAAATAAATTTTTTCTTTCTTTCTTTTATAGCAACAAGTAAATAAGACTTACAAAGATTGAAAGAAATGATAATAATAAGTATCAAATGATGAACAAAATAGATAAATATTCAAGCTAAAAAAGAAAGGATAACTAAATCTATTTAGAAATACCAAAGTTCTGATACCAACTGATGTGAACCCATAAGAGAAAAATCTCAAGAACTCACAACGAATTGAAGAAAAAAAGAAAGAAAGTCTAAATCGATAAGAAGGTTTTACCTCGACCCCAATACTTAAGAAAGTTGAACCATGGTATAGAGGAAGAGGGAAGATGCCACAACCTTGAGATGGAGGTTGATGCCTTAATAAGTTCTAGTTCAATGAAAAACAAATAAGTGAGAGCCTCACCATACTTTAGATTAAAAATATACCAAAAGATACATGTATGGTCGTCACCCCCTTTATATATAGCTATAGGGCAATCAACAAATCCTAAAAGGTCAAAAGAAAGCCCATTTAATGAAGGCTTATGTAGACTACTTAGCCATTTTAAGCTTATGGCATCATTACAACCTAAATAAAGCTAGAAATTGAGCCTACATATCCCTATTATATAAATATGAGAAACTTATCCAAGGCTTGAATTAAGTTGACTAAGCTGCATGACTTACTTTTAGTCAAACCTTCTTCAATTGTAACTTTAGCCTTCAGATCTTCAATTAACAGATTAAGTGCTTCTTTCATCTTCTTATTCATAGCTCTTGTAATTGGGCTTCCATTAATACATAATGGATCATTAATAATATCTAGAGTGGGTTGAGCATGATCCATATTAGCTTGTTGGGCTTATTCACTTGGTTTGACTCCATCAAGCACCAAGAATGGTAGTGGTGTGGGGTGTTGTTGTAGTCGCCTCAGGGGGATTCGTTGCAGCTGATCATCAAACTTCATTTTTGAACCTTCAACAACGAAATCAAATGTGAAGCCTTACTCGCCAATCTTCAGGTAGCCAATCATGTGGGAGCAGTTCGAATCATCATTCACTCAGACTCATAGTTAACTGCTCGATAATTTAGAGGTACATTTGAAATCCGCAAGACCGACTGCGACTTTACATCGAAGCCTTCGACAAGCTAAGGGTTGAATTCCAAGAAGCCACATTATTAAAAGTGCTTCAGGCGAATAATCAAAAGGCAGATGAATTGGTCAAACTAGCTAACACCCTGCATACTTGGGAA
Organism: Curcuma longa; assembly: GCF_044706935.1. NCBI lineage: Eukaryota > Viridiplantae > Streptophyta > Magnoliopsida > Zingiberales > Zingiberaceae > Curcuma > Curcuma longa. The sequence goes on along the minus strand of NC_133872.1, from coordinate 7,380,741 downwards.
TTAGAAGAGTTGGCTGTTCAAGACCAATTGATTTCTCATATTAACCATGCATCTCAGCCATCTCCTTCATCTGACTCAAGAACCCTCTTTATCTCCTTCCTGAAGCATGGAATTATACCTAGTGACATTGAGTATGTCCGCGCTTTCAAACAATGGACTATGTGTTTCACTCTGGTCGGAGACACCCTGTACAAGAAAGTTTTCTCCCGCCCTCTCCTTAAATGTTTAAGTCTTGAAGATGCTAATTACATCATAAGGAAAAGTCATCAAGGCTGCTGTGGAAGCCACATTGGAAGTCAGACTTCAGCAAGAAAGGTGTTGTTGGCCGGTTATTTTAGCCCACCTTGCAAGTTGATACCGTTCGACTAGTCAGAACCTGTTTAAATTGTCAGAGACATCAACCCCTACTCCATTGCCCTATCGAGTTCCTGAAAACCTCCACAGTATCCTGCCTCTTCGATCAGTGGAGAATGGATATAATAGGGTTTTTCCCTGCAAGCTCAAATCAAAAGAAGTTTCTCCTAGTGGTAATGGATTATTTTTCAAAATAGGTTGAAATCGAGCCCCAGGCGAGGATAACCGAAGAAGCTGTTCTCAAATTCCTTTAGCACAACATAGTATGTAGATATAGTCTTCCCTGCCAAATTGTGTCAGATAATGGATGACAATTCCACGGTCGTAAACACCAAGAATGGTGCCAAAATTTCGATATTCATCATACTTGCACTTCCATCTATTATCCTCAGAGCAACAAGCAAATCGAAGTTGTCAATTGAGAGCTTATCCGAGGACTGAAGATCAAACTCGACCATGTCGGAGGCAGCTGGGTAGAAGAATTTCTTAATATCAATTGGGTTTACCGTACGACTCCTCGCGAAAGTACCGAAATGACTCCTTTTCACTTGGCCTATGGAGGAGAAGTTGTAGTACAATTGAAGTGAGCCTTTAATTGACTCGGATCCAAACCTACAAAGGAGTGGAAGATAACTCTAACAGGCAACTTCTGGAGCTAGACCTCACCAGTGAATCTCGAGACATAGTGGATTTACGACTCAAAGTATATCGGCAGCACATGAGTCAGACATACAATAAGAAAGTTACTCTCTGCTCCTTCTAAGTGGAGACATCATGTGAAAAAAAACTCAAGCCTATGGGAGAGGTTGGCAAGTTGGAACCCCATTGAAAAAAAACCTTACCGAGTCACGCGGTGACTCATAGGCGGGGCATACTACCTAAACGACCACCAAGGAAAGGAGCTCAAATGACTATGGAACACCATCTATTTGAGGCCTTATCACATGTAACTTCAATTCTACTGTTTTATGTTGCTCTTTTGTTTGTTTCGTCACTCACTTTCTAAATGTTCTTTTACAAGGAACCAAGAATACTGTCTTTCCGCTACACAATCCTCTTGACCCCACTCGTTGACAGCTCAGTATTCTCACTCAGGGTCTCAGACTAATCCCTTATCTCCATAGCCCTCTCGACCCCATTCGTCGACAACTCGGTATTCTCACTCAAGGTCTCAAACTGATCCCTCGTCTCAGTAGCCCTCTCAGCTTCACTCGTCGACAACTCAGTATTCTTACTCAAGGTCTCAAACTGATCCCTCGTCTCAACAGTCCCACTCTCCAACGGCTCAGTATTCTCACTCAGGGTCTCAGATTAATGTCTCGTCTCAACAGCCCTCTCGGTCCTACTCACCTATAGCTCGATATTCTCACTCAGGGTCTCAGATTGATCCCTCGTCTCAGCAGCTCTCTCGGCCCAACTCGTCGACTACTTGGTATTCTCACTTAGGGTCTCAAACTGATGCCTCGTCTCAACACCCCTCTCTCTCCACTAGCCAACGGCTTGGTATTCCCACTCAAGGTCTCAAACTGATTCCTCATCTCAGCAACCCTCTAGGCCCCACTCGCCAATAGCAAGATATCCTCACTCAGGACCTCGAGCTGAACTATTTGAATAACTCTCTCAGCTCCAATCACCAACGGCGAAATATCCTCACTCAAGACATCGAGCTGACCTGACTCAGCAACTCTCTTAGCTCCACTCACCAACGGCTCTATATCCTTACTCACAACCTCAGGTTAACCCATCTCAGCAACCTTCTTGACTCCAATCATTGATGGTCCAGTATCCTCGTGTCGTGTATCATGTTGTAACAACCTCGCACCCCTACACAAAGTAAGTGGAGCCAGCTCTCTTGGTTGCATTTGCCGACATCTCAAAAGCCTAATCTCGGACTCCAGGCCGTATCAAAAGATCAGGACCGGAGCCACCTCAGAACATAAGGTAACTTTATAGAACCACACCTAATGATCACTCAACACTTGTTCACCCCAATTCACGAGTCTCATCTAATAGTGCGTGTCGGAAGCCTCGACACCATGCCTGTCTCCATTTCACTATCCCCATCCTTGACACCCCTGCAATGGGTCTGGCCCCGCACTGCTCTCGCCTCCCCATTCAAGAGAGGGTGGCATATTTAGTGCTACTTAGTGCCCCGTAGATCTTAATACTCTTCAATCCCTTGGTGAGATTTGAGACCATTCGGCACTTGAACTTTGACCCAATCCCCATGCCTCAACTATGGTGAATCCGTCTCGACCTCGTGTTATTCCTTCTTTTCCATGACTCCACTCTCTTATCCCTCTTTCTCTGCCTTATCCAATTTCAAGGGTCGTACATCATTCGTATGGGAAAAAAATCTTTTACAGAAAGACACACAATATGTTCAAAATTTTTTTATTGAAGCTAAGTTCTTACAAGTTCATCACCCCAACATACACAGATTGACAAAAGAAAAATAATTGGGGTTTCATTAAAGTAAAATTTACTACATATTCAAAAAAAAATAAAAAAACACACAAATAACACATCTAAATAAAAAATTATAGATAACTGTTGGCTGACACGCCTCTTTTAGTCGGCCTTCTCTGAGGGAGGCAGCACATCCCAAACCATCTGTCAGTCCAGGAAAGATAGATCCACTCCTCTCGGGATCAGCTTGGCCTCTACACACTATCGGAAAGCACCTTGGAACCTGTACCACAACATATTGTTACTCCTTATGGACAACACTTCATAAAACTTTATCGATTTCAGGAAAGTTGCCCTTTGTTCTTATCGACGGAGTTCTTCTCTGGCCTTCTGCTCATGTAGCTCCTTCCTTAAGGTCTCTATCTCCGCACGAGCTCCCTCCAGCTTAGCGACCATCCCAGGCTGCACCTCCTACCACTTGCTCGACCTCTTGACCTCCATCTCCACTGTCTCCGTTAGCTGAATCACCAACTTTGTATTGGCTGAGGGCATAACCTCGAGCTCCCTCTGTAGCCACTGTAGTTGGGTTTCTGTAGCAGCTAACTCTCCTGCTTCCCAAGCACGCTCTTGCTGGCTTTCATTGAAGGCCTCCTCGAATTGTCTAGCCATGCTATTTGCGACCTCCGCTCTCTTGGTCAATTCTTCCAATGCAGGAATTATAGCCTTTGCTTCGGCGAGTTCGCGCTCCAACCTTTGAACTCGATCAGAGTAGACGGGCTTTGTTGCCCCACTTGACAACCTCATCCTAGGTCATCCTCTTCTCGGCCTTCAATTTCTCTAACTCTTAGGTGGTTGTTTCTTTCTCCAGTGCATCCAGCTAGCATTCCAACTCGTGGTGTCTTTTGAGCATGGGCTTCAGGTAATGATGAAGTCCTTTTGCCTCCACCTCGCATCGCCAGATCAACCATATGAGGTGCTTGCTTACCTCCAAGAAGCCCATCTGGGGGAGTGTTTACCTCTCATGTTCACGCAGTACCTCGGAGGGAGGGGGTTCTTTCTCCAGTCCCTCTTTCTTTGCCTTATCCAATTTCAAGGGTCGCACATCATTCGTATGAAAAAAAAATCTTTTACAGAAAGACACACAATATGTTCAAATTTTTTTTATTGAAGCTATGTTACAAGTTCATCACCCCAACACAAACAGATTGGCAAAAGAAAAATAATTGGGGTTTCATTAAAGCAAGATGTACTACATATTCAAAAAAAAATAAAAAAACACACAAACAACACAGCTAAATAAAAAATTATAGATAACTGTTGGCTGACACTGCCTCTTTTAGTCGGCCTTCTCCGAGGGAGGCAGCACATCCCAAACCTTCTGTCAGTCCAGGAAAGATAGATCCACTCCTCTCGGGATCAGTTTGGCCTTTACAAACTATCGGAGAGCACCTTGGAACCTGTACCGCAGCATATTGTTACTCCTTATGGACAACACTTCATAAAACTTTATCGACTTCAGGAAAGTTGCCTTTTGTTCTTATCGACGGAGTTCTTCTCTGGCCTTCTGCTCATGCAGCTCCTTCCTTAAGGTCTCTATCTCCGCACGAGCTCCCTCCAGCTTAGCGACCATCCCAGGCTGCACCTCATACCACTTGCTCGACCTCTTGACCTCCCTCTCCACCGTCTCCGTTAGCTGAATCACCAACTTTGTATTGGCTGAGGGCATAACCTCGAGCTCCCTCTGTAGCCACTGTAGTTGGGTTTCTGTAGCAGCTAACTCTCCTGCTTCCCAAGCACGCTCTTGCTGGCTTTCATTGAAGGCCTCCTCGAATTGTCTAGCAATGCTATCTGCGACCTCCGCTCTCTTGGTCAATTCTTCCAATGCAGGAATTATGGCCTTTGCTTCGGCGAGTTCGCGCTCCAACCTTTGAACTCGATCAGAGTAGACGGGCTTTGTTGCCCCACTTGACAACCTCATCCTAGGTCATCCTCTTCTCGGCCTTCAATTTCTCTAACTCTTAGGTGGTTGTTTCTTTCTCCAGTGCATCCAGCTGGCATTCCAACTCATGGTGTCTTTTGAGCATGGGCTTCAGGTAATGATGAAGTCCTTTTGCCTCCACCTCGCATCGCCAGATCAACCATATGAAGTGCTCGCTTACCTCCAAGAAGCCCATCTGGGGGAGTGTTTACCTCTCATGTTCACGCAGTACCTCGGAGGGAGGGGGTTGCCCCCCCTCCCCCCCCCGACCCCTCTACGTTGTCAGGTCCCTCTATAAGCTGGTCAGGGTGGAACTGGGCCTGGGGGTGTCAGAATTACCAAGGCCCGACCTTGTTGGGAGGTGGAGATCTTCTTAGCAGTCGGGATGGTTGTCGTCGCCCTTGTCTTTGTCCTTTTATGAAGCAGTCTCGGCGTTCTCTCTGGAGGGAGGATCAATTGCCTCCACCTCGACCCCTCTGTCTTAGTCCTGAACTGAGGAGATCGTGTCTCTTCTCTAACGATCCTCTCGAAGGACTTGCCCCTAGAGCTCTTGTCCTCCATGATTTGGACTTCTGACTCCCGTAGCGTTTCTTCGAGACCCTGGGCTCTAAAGAAGGCCTCTAGGTCTCATTGCAAGTGGGCTCCTAAGTATGGGTCGAGGGAGGATCAGGAGCAGATCATTTTTTTTGCCACCGCCACCGCACTACATCGGGAAGAGTGGTGGATTCTATAGGTTGGGGTGTCCCTTTCACTGCTTCTTCAGGCGCAAAAAGATCTACCATCGAGGTCAACTCTCACTTTAATTTTTTGCTCATAGAACTGTTATATAGCTCTTTCTGCAATAAATAAAAAAGTTAGTCAATAGAAAGTTAGAAAGAAAACAAAATACAGCTTACTTAGAGGGGCGTCCAGCTTTGCGATGATGAGGCTTAACCTTGCTCGATATAGTAGGGCCTCATTCTCTTTGCTTTGGTTGGCAAATTTTCTGGACTAAGGCCTAAACCACAGGTGGTGCTTCAAGCTTTTCGCAACTTGGGTTTATCGGGATTCTATAATATATGGTTTCTCCGATCGGGGTACATCTTTATGCACCTATCCACAAGCGAAGACATGGCGAGAATTTGGACAAGGGGAATATGGTATATTGGAGGGGTTCCCCTTCGGATTTTTAAGTGGACTCCAAATTTCTCTTACACGGTGGAGTCATCAGTCGTCCCAGTATGGATACAACTCTCGGATCTTCCAATTCATATGTTGAACAAAAAGGGGTTGTTTTCGGCAGCCAAGATAGTGGGAACTCCCATAAAGATAGATGAGGCGACGGCGGATTGTTCAAGGCTGACAATGGCTCGGGTATGTGTGGAAATTGATCTGCTGAAGCCGAGGATTGAGGAATTTTGGATTGGCATAGGGGAGGAGAAAAGACTGCAAAGGGTGGTATATGAGAGAATGCCAAATTACTGCAAGCAGTGCCGTCACTTAGGCCACACGGAGGAGGATTGCTATGCCAATGGAAATAGGCCGAAACCTCAAAGGAAAGCGGGAAGAGTAGAGGATGTGAGAGGGGGGGGAAGACCTACGGGACAAATTAAATCGGAAGTATGCTGAAGGAATCGACAAGGGAACAGCCAATACCCCTGTGGAGGCAAGGAATGAGCTGCAAAAGAAGAATGGAGGAGAGACACAAGAATGGGTGGTGAAGAAGGGGAATTCAAAGGTGCAGGTACAAGACAAAACACATGGACAAGAGACGGAGAACAGGTTCCAGGTATTAGATATTGAGGAGGAGGAAGAGCAGGTGGAGGTAGAGGAGATGGATGGTGGGGATAGGAGGATTACGAGGGAAGGAGAAGAGGGAAGTGCAGAATCCATAAACAAGTTCTCTAGGAAAGGAAAGTCGAAGCTTCAAGCGGTGGAGGAAGAGGAACCGGAGGATGGACACTCTGAGGAGAACTCAGATGATGTGCTGGTTAAGGACTCCGTGGGTGGACAGGAGAAGTTAGTCAATGATGAGGACCAGATGGGCAAGGTAAACAAAGAGATGCAGAATATAAACCGGAGGGTACAGGAACCAAGAGGAGGGCCGAAGCAACAAGGTGCAGAAAATTTCGAGCAGGAGGATAGTGTAAGTGTGCCAACACAGCAGGTGGTAGTCCCAGTGCCTTCTTCAAAGAGGGGGATGGGTCCAAGGGAGACATTGGGGACGTGTGTGTTAAACCACGAGCCATAGAGTCAGGTGAGGGGAGAAGCACCTCCTTGGCCGACACTCAGGAGGAGTCAGAAGGCCGATCTATTTCCAAATCGTTCGTAGAAGAGGAGTCAGAAGGGGAGGAGGTCATGCCACTGAGAAGATCCACTTCTCTCACCACGGTGCCAAGTAAGGATACTAATCTTGCTAATATTTTGAGTGATGGTCCTACTACTGCAGCTACAAATAAGGCCAGTAAACCTAAGGAAAAGAATTGGAATATTATGGTTCCTTCTGGTGTGATGACCAGAAGTAAATCAGCTAGTTTTCGGGCTTCCTCTTCTACTAAATCATAAATGTCTGGTCTCATATGGAATGTTAGGGGAATAGGGAATAATGCTACTATTAGAAGATTGCATTACTTGAAAAAGATCCATAGAATAAGTTTTTTGGGAATTCTAGAACCTTTTATCGCTCTTGATGGGAATTTCATGACTAGAAGATTGGGTTTTGATTATGCTATATCAAACTGCTCTGGAAAGATATGATTTTTATGTGATCAGAATATTGAATACTCAGTGCTTATTGATCATGATCAGTTTTTGCATGTGAAGTTGATGTCTAATCTTTTTCCTGAGGGCCTGTTTGTTACAGTGGTGTATGCATCATGTGATAGCAGTGGAAGAAAAGAATTGTGGGAAAAATTATTGGAGGATAGACCGGCTACGGAGGAGTTGTGGATGATAGGGGGAGACTTCAATGTGATCACAGGACCTAATGAACACTCTGTAGGAGTAGTGTCAAAGCCAGGAGCGGTCAGAGACTTCAATAATTTCATAATGATGGCTGGACTTTTGGATGCTGGGTTTGTGGGGGATGCTTACACATGGACCAACAATAGAGTGTGGAAAAGACTGGATAGGGTCTTGATGTCTGCATCTTGGAGTGCTAAGGATTTTGGCAGTTAAAGTGGAACATTTGAGCAGAGCTACATCTGATCATTGTCCGCTATTGGTATCTTTTCCATCCTTTTTGCTTTATAAGTCTTCTTTTCGGTTTCAAAAGATGTGGATAAAACATGACGGATTTCTTCAAACTGCTCGATTGAACTGGATGCTCCCCTGTCATGCTTTTGGAATGCAAAAATTACAGGTTAAATTAAAGAGATTGAAAAATCACTTAAAGTGGTGGAATGCAGAGGTCTTTGGCAACATTCATAAGAAGGTTCAGGTGGCGGAGGATGAATTTGCTAGTGCTGAAAGGAACTTTGATGCGGACCCATCAGTGGAAAACAAAATACAAATGGCTAAGTCTCAAGCATCCCTGCAAAAAACATTACACATGGAGGAGGAATTTTGGAAGCAAAAAGCAGCAATCAGGTGGATGGGAGAGGGTGACAGGAATACAAAATTCTTTCATCATCTGGTGCAGAAAAGGAGACTGACGGGGAGAATTTTTGGAATTTGAGAGGAGGGGGTTTGTATAGAAAAGTTGGAGTTAATAAAAGCATCAGGCGCGATGTTCTTTGAGAAGTTACTATCAGAAGAGATGGAATTAAATACAGCAAGCATGGAATACATTCCCCGTTTGATTTGTGAGGAGGAGAATATAGCTTTAGCAGCCATGCCTACTATGGAGGAGGTCAAGCAGGTGGTTTGGGAGATGTGTGAGGACAGTGCTGCAGGACCAGATGGATTCTCAGTAGCATTCTATGTGGCATGTTGGGAGTTCATTAAATTGGATGTATTTGAGGCAATTTTGGATTTTTTTCAGGGGGGTTCTCTTCCACGGGGTATGGCGGCTACCACAATTGTCCTCATCCCCAAAATTGAGAATGCCCAAAGATGGCAAGATTTTAGGCCTATCAGTCTATGCAATGTATCGAACAAGATTATCTCCAAATTGATGGCTAACAGGTTGAATAGGATTTTGAATAAAATTATCTCCCCTATGCAGAGTGGATTTGTGGCAGGAAGGCTAATATCAGATAACATTTTAATGGCCCAGGAGTTACATCACAAGTTGAACTATCATGTTCGAGGAGGCAATTTAATACTGAAGCTGGATATGGCCAAGGCATACGATAGAATCCAGTGGGATTTTCTATTCCAGATTATGGGGGCCTTTGGATTTTCAGATACAGTGATTGATATGATGAGAAGATGCATAGCTGATTGTTGGTTTTCGGTGCGGGTTAATGGACAATTATCAGGTTTTTTTCATTCAAAAAGAGGGCTTCGACAAGGGGATCCTATTTCTCCTCTTCTGTTTATTATTGCAGCAGAATTTTTCTCCAGAGGTCTGGAAGGTTTGTTCAGTAAATACCCGCAGATGTTTTATGCTACTGGGTGTGATTTTAAAATATCTCACTTAGCATATGCGGATGATGTTATGGTTTTCATGAATGGCTCTAGTAATTGTGTGAAAAGAATTATGGACTTCTTGAATTCCTACATGTTGTGCTCGGGACAATTGATTAATATTGCAAAAAGCTCTTTCTACCCTGCAAATCGGATTTCTGAGGTGAGGAAATTGCAAATATCGATGGTGACTGGGTTTAGAAGAGGGGAGGGACCGATTCTGTATCTGGGTGTTCCTATTTTCTCAGGGAATAAGAAGGCTATTTACTTTCAACCTTTATTGGAGAAGGCAAGGAAAAAGCTTTTGGGGTGGAACATAGCACGACTCTCGCATGGAGGTAGATTAATCTTGATACAAAGTGTGTTAAGTTCCCTTCCTATATATTTGTTGCAGGTGTTACAGCCACCAAAATCCGTGCTACACCAACTTGAAATGATATGTGCGAATTTTTTCTGGGGTTCTATGGCGACGAAAGGGAAAGCACATTGGGTTTCTTGGTACAACATATGCAAGCCGAAACTTGAAGGTGGCTTAGGCGTACGAAGGCTAATGGAGGTGTCAACAGCGATGTCTTTGAAGTTATGGTACAGGTTTCGGGAGCAGAACACTTTATGGGCGAGATACCTTGGGAAGCAATATTGTGGAGCAACTTCTCCAGTGGTGGTGCCTCTAAAAGGGAATGCTTCTCCGGGTTGGAAAAGAATGGTGAAGATGCGAGATCTGGCGGAAAACCAAGTAGGTTGGAAAATTGGTGATGGACGGCTGAGCTTTTGGTATGATGGATGGCCCGACAGTGGACCTTTATTCAGATCTTGCGACATTGTAGGAAACAGGGAAGCTACTGTCTTGGATTTTCGGGATAGGGAAGGTTGGAGGGAGGACCGGCTGAAGGAGGTGCTGCCGGCAGCAAGGGCTGAGGAGGTGGCTGGATACCCACTACAAGGGGGAGGAAGGCCGACGATGATTTGGAAGCCAACACCCAAGGGGGTTTTTTCTATGAAGTCGGCGTGGAATTGCGTTCGTGATCGTAGTCAGGAGTGGAGCAGGGGGCCGGTATTATGGAGTAAAATATTGGTGCCTAAAATTGCAATTTTTGGATGGCGATTCATGCTGAGAAGATTACCAGTGGACTCTATTCTACAGCAACGGGGAGTTAGTTTGGCCTCCAAGTGTCAACACTGCAAAGAGGAGGAGTCATGGGAGCATCTCTTTTGGCGGTGCCAAGTAGCTATGGAGGTATGGATGTATTTTGCGCAGCTATTTCGGGTTAGTGATTTTAGCAATATGGAAAAGTGGAGGGTGGGAGATCGGTGGAGGAAGCAAGGACATGTCAGAGAGGCGATTCCATTTTTGATCCTCTGGTTCTTATGGGTGGCACGTAATGATGCAAAACACCGTGATATCACGGGGGTGGCACAAAAAATAATTGGAGCAATTTGGCAATATGTGATTAGTGGCATGGCAGCAGGTCTAATAAAGAGTTTGCATTGGAAGGGATATTCGGCGGAAGCTTTGGCTTTTGGGATAAAAGTGCAGAGGAAGGTGGTGACCAAAATATCAGTAGTTAAGTGGCAGAAACCAGAGGTGGGCACTTATAAACTTAACTCAGATGGATGCTCAAAAGGAAATCCAGGCAAGACTTCATATGGGTTATCATTAGGGATCATGATGGCCAGGTGGTTGCGGCGAAGCATGGGGTTATGGAAGAGGGATCCAACATTATGGCAGAACTAGTAGCGATGTGGAAAGGCCTCGAATTGTGCATAGCACACAACCTCTTTCCGGTATGGCTAGAGTCGGATTCGTTGGCGGCAATCCAGATTATTGAGGCATCCTCGTGTAGTTGGGAACATCGATTTTTGGTTCTCAGGATTCAGGAGGCGGTTCAACGATTTCATGTGAAGGTTTCCCACACTTATAGAGAGGCGAATATGGCGGCGGATTATCTAGCAAACAAGGCATTTGATGTGGAGGGAGATAGACTTCTAGACGAAAATTCTATTGATAGAGAGCTATTTGGGATTTGCAAATTGGATAGATTGGGAGTGCCATATATACGATGTTCCTCAAAGCCGGGTTAGGAGCGACGCTCGGTGGAGTGGTGGAAGCTGAGAATGCAGATTAAGGAAGTTGGGGTGATTGTAGATGTGTGCATGGGGTGCTTGGAAGGATCAAAGGTGGAAAGGTATGCTAATAGAGGGTTCTGGTTTCAGAAAATTCAGATATCAGAAAAGCCAGTCGACTGTGTCAGAGTATCAGTTGACTGGCACGGAGATGGTGGAGGAGCCGAGGGAGATCAGTCGACTGGATTTTAAGAGGACTCGACTGGAGGCAAACAGAGGGTTTGGGGACTCGACTGGAAGCTTAAATCAGTCGACTGGACTTCACGACCCGGGAGACGGCCGTCCGAAAAATTTCGGCAGCATCTCCCCTGTATCTATGACAATTCCCTGGATACATACACATATATAAGGCCCACACGGCCAATCCATAACAGGCTATGGATTTATACAAGTAAAATAAAAGTAAATGTGACCCACACGGCCACTCAACACATCCTACTATATATGAAATGCATCCGTAAAAGTATTAACGAATAAAACTCGTCAATTCTTCGCAAAAGAGATAATAAGCAGCGGAAACACAATATACTAAAGTCTCGAACAGAGAATAAAATCCGTAATCACATATACGATGAAAGCAAGCAATAAAGTCCAAAGTAGCAATACGATGTATAAACTCGAACTGTAAGTAAGCAAATCAACAATCACCACACAGACACATATAAGCAACACAAGTCCACAAATACAAAAAATCACAAATAGCTGTGAGATAGCATGTCTGGCAGAATCTCCTCGGCATCAGCTGTAGACTCCTACCTGATATCTGGGAAGACAGAAAAATCCCAGAGTCCAAAATGGTGAGTACAAATATACTCAGTGGATAATCAGAAAGAAATGCATGCTCAATAAGGTAAATCATAATAGAGCAGATATGAAAGAAGCATAACGGTAAGTAACAGGAGAACAATGTAAGGTATCGTAACTCCTACAGGTATCATATAAGCAATGTCATATCTCAGGTACACATAGTAATCCATATGCATGATCATATTATGCAATGTGTCAACCAAGTATCAATACAAGTACACAATCACTTCATAATGTAATGCACACACATACGGTCCAATGCATGTATATAAATCTCATCATGCAAACATGTGCATGTAATGCATCAGTCTACACTGGCTCCAGCGCCTCATGTCTAATGAGTCGGAGGTGTAAGACAATAGCGGGTCTATGAATCCAGCACTACAATAAAGTAGTCCTGGTAGCACCCTCAGTAGGTAGCCCCGTCAAGAGCTACGTACAATACCTATGGCCAGTGCTGTCCTCAATACTCGTCCAGAGAATCACTCTCGGCTGCGTACAGGCCATACAGCCGGGCTACGTACAGGCCATATAGCCAGACTGAGTACCACCCCATCGCGGTGTCGAGATCAAGCCACTGACTCGGCTGCGTACAGGCCATACAGCCGGACTGCGTACAGGCCATACAGTCCCCATCACCATGATGGAAGGGTAATAACCACCTATATCACTATAGGCCAACTACCGGCAAGATACACCCACATCTTTGGGATTTACAATCAAGCTCATGCGTAATGATGACATGATCAAGTCAGAATAATCATCCTCTACCATGTTAATTAACACCGTGTTAATTAACATGTGTAGGTACTAATGAAAAGTCCTACTGATCACAGGTATCAACATGATGATAACATAACTGAAATAGAGACAGTAATCATAAACATGGATAACAATGATCTCAAGCATCAGAGGTATAAACAGAACTGATAATAAGGTCAAAGAAATACGATCAAGCATGTGATAAACATGAGTATCGAAAGCATCTAATCTATAACAAGTATAAGAGCATGATAAGTAACCTAATCACTAGAAATGAAAGGAAGCATGCACTGTAAATAGGAAGAGAACTGTATTGACTAAATACAGTAGACTATCCACCTGTAACCGTAGATCGAATAAGAACCTCCAGAAAATATACTCCCGTATAATATCGAAGTCCCAAAATCAATCAAGGACCTGCAAACACAATATCACATCCTAAATACCAGAATGTATCAAACAAACCCTAAGTTATATTTTAAGGGTTAGTTTAACTCAATCTCGTTAACCTAACTCGGGTTAAATTAATCTAACCTTTAGGTTGATATTAACATGGTTTAACTAATCAATCAATTAATTGTATTAATCGAATCGATCAATACAACTAAAATCATGTTTAATCAAACCTATGCTAATCAACCAACCTTAGGTTAGACTAATCCAATCTTTAGGTTGATACTAACAGGGATTAACTAATTAATTAATCATTATTAATATAATTAATTCCCTATTTAATCAACCCTAAGTTAACCCACGTTAGATTTAATAGGTATTAACCCAACCAAACCAATCATAATAGAGCAAGAATCCTATAAGCCTCGGTTCAAAGGTTTACCTCCGATCAATTTGAATGCCTTAAATCTCCTTGCCCTAATTCAACTTAAATTCTTCCTCTTCTTTCCTTGCAGATCTAATAGAATTGATCTCTGTTCTGATCAAATCACTAACACCAGCTATGGAAATGAACAATTAATTAAAAACTCTAAGAAAACTCAACTATCCACATGATCTAATCAATTAACCGATCACAACCACAATCCTTACCTCAATTCCGATCAGAATCTTTGCCGAAACTCAGATCTGAGCATCCGTCCCAACCCCTCTTCTTCAACAGCCGAAACCAAGCAATCCCACCGATCGGTTTCTTCACTTACGGCCAACACTGCAAGACTTGACCAAGGAGGAAGGATTGATCATCAAACCTAATGAGATTCACCACCATCTACTAAGATCCAACTCAAGAAAAACCAAAAACTAAAGTTCCCCTTACCACTCGGCTCGGCTTCGTCTTCCACCACCCTAGATCTAAATTTAGGAACCAAAAGCAAATCGAGATTAAGCTCCGATTCTTACCGATTGGCCATTTTCCTCTTCGGATCGTCGCCGCTAAGATGCCGCTGCCACCACCGATCCGAGCCTTCACCGACGAGCATCCAACCTCAACCAACCAAACTCTTGTCGCCGACGATCCCCAGGCTCCAGCGCCATATTTTACAAATAAATCCCTAGAAGTTCTGATATTTTATAGTACCTGACTTGACTCACTTAGTCGAACCAAACTGACCGAAGCTACCTCGCCACATCCTAGACTAGTTAGACCAAGATTTATCAATAAGTTGGTTAAATATTCAATTTCTTGAATTGATCTTGTCTTAGAAAGTGGTCGTTGCTCCGATAACCAAGAAGGCCTCTGTGCCTCGCCACCGCTTGGAGATCAATTTTTGAAATAAATATTTAATCAATTGACGGTTAAACCTGAATCTAACTCAAGGTTAATCAAATATAGATACCTTGCACAATAAACAAAGAT
>NC_133872.1:7350464-7365849 GCF_044706935.1 Curcuma longa | reverse complement strand
TTTTATTATTTATTTTCTTAGAATTATTCAATGTATCATAATTAAAAGATACATTGTTATAATTAATTTTATTATTTAATTTCAAATTTTTATTATTTATTTTAGAAGTTATCTTATTGAAGTTTGAATTTTTTTTTCTATTATTAGAATTATCTCGAATTTTTAATTTTGAATTATTTAGTAAAATTAAATTATTTAATTTATTTTGATGAATATTAATTTTATCTTGTTTGGTTGAATTATTATTAATTTTTGGACTTATTAAATTAATTAAAGTCTATTTATTAAGTTTATCATTATCTTGATTGAATAAGTTAAAAACTTGGTCTAAATTTTTATTTATTTGAGATAAATATAAATTAATTAAATTTGAATTATTAATAAATGAATTGATTAAATTTAAATTAGTTAAATTATTTTTTAATTTAGGTTTATTAATTAATTTTTCCAAATTAGATAAATTTTCCTTATTTTTAGGATCTAAGGTTGAATTTTTTAATTTATTTAATTTATAATTATTCAAATTTAAATTATTTAAATTATTATCTAATTTTTCTTGATCTGACTTTTTAAAATTTAAATTATTCAAATTTGATTTAGTCAATTAATTTAAATTTTTATCTAAGTTTAAATTTTCTAATTTATCCAAATTTGACTTTTTCAAATTATTTGAATTTGTCAAATTTATCTTATCTAAATTTAAATTTTTTAAATTAACTAAATTTTCAGATTTTTCTAAGTTTGAATTATTCAACATGACTTTTTCTAATTTTTCTAGATTTTTAAAAAAATTATCTAAATTTGAAGAAAAAGAAAAACTAGCATGCACATGCAACCTAGGAGTATTTTCATAATTATTAAAACATACCAATTTTTTGCCGTCATCCTCTCCTGGCACCGATTCTTGTAATGTCCTCGTTCCTGACACTTGAAGCATTGGATGTGATCCTTGTTCCTCCGGGCTCCTAGCATCGGTTGCTCCTTTGCCTGCAGTGGTACCGTCCGAATTTTACGAGGACACTTATTTTTGTAGTGCCCTCTCTCCCTGCATTTAAAATAAATAATATGGAATTTAAAATTAAATTTTAAATTGTTACCTTTCTCCCCCTCTATCTTTGCCATCTTGCTCCCTTGGCGGTTTGTCCAATCAAGAGCGCATCGGCTCTGATACCAATTGTAGGATCGATGTGACACACTAGAGGGGGTGAATAGCATGTCATCGCTTTTCAAAATCGTTCGTTCTATCAGAATACTAAGCAGCAGATTAGATAACAATATGCAAGGACACGTGGATTTTTTACTTGGTTCCTAACCCCCTAGGGTTAGTACGTCCAAGGCCTATGCACGAGAGGTGCCCGTTCACTAGTGGTCTCCTTTCCGAACCTTGTTCGGAGGCGGAGAACCCCGTCTTACAGTCCAAAGAGATTAATGAAAATAAAGAACTTAAAATAAGACAGAAATAAAATAAACACTCTCGCCGTTCTGGAAGTCCTGAGCGCCGCGCACTCCTCATGGATCTTTCCCGGTTGCAAGCGTCTGGCTCCGTTCGTGTTCAGAAGCACCACTAATTGAATATGGGACTTTTCTGGTTCAATTTTTCTATTCATGCACGTTCACCTTCTCTTATACTACACTTGAGTCGACTCCAGACTTATCTGAGTCGACTCCAGCTGACGTGGCAGATAAATCTTCATTCTGCTCGTTATCCACTGCCTGAGTCGACTCGGATGAACAGTTGAGTCGACTCCAGCCACTCGAGTAGACCCAATCTATAGTTGAGTCGACTCCAAAGACCATTTTTGTAGAGATCTGAAAGGGTTTCGAAACGCATCCGACCGTGCCTCGTTCTAAATCCCGAGTCAAAAGTTATGACCCGTTGAAGTGGGACTCCTCATGTGTTGCCCCTGCATCAAGATTCCTGCAATATAAGCATGCAAATAAAGCAACACATTCTATCCTTATTTTGTGGGTCTAACTTCAGATTTCTACCGAAATCCTAGGTTAGTCTGACGCCTACTATTCCACTCCGGGAACGCGTCCTTACCCACTCCACTCTGAAGAATTTACCTTTGCCAACCAAGTCTTCCTGACTTATTGGACTTTTGATCGGCTCTGTCCTTTGCCCCCAGGATTTGTGCTGTGGTTCGGTCCTCCTGACCAACCCAGACTTCTGTTGCGACTCGATCTTCCAGATCAGCCCAGACTTCTGCTGTGACTCAATCCTCTTGACTGGCCCAGACTTCTTGCTGCAGCTCGGTCTTCCAGACCAGCCCAGACTTTACCTGGTGCTTCGACTCTGCCATGACTTTCGCCTGATCCTCCAAATCAGGACTTTCCCTTTGCCTAGCCTACAACTAGGACTTTTCCTTGCCTGGCTTCACTCACCAGGACTTCCTTTGCCCGATCATCAAGATCAGGACTTCCACTGCCTAGTCTAACCGACTAGGACTTCTTGCTAGTCATCTAACTAGACTTCACTCACTTCCACACATCCAAACATTAGATCCTATTTGGGTCAACCCTTGGTCAAGCTGACCAGACCTAGGTGTATTGTCAAACATCGAAACCCTCGGAAAGATCTAGTGCTTCTTGCACCAACAGCTCGCAGTGTCCCTATCACATATCTCTCCTCCCCATTAATGTGGTGTCACGTGTCATCGCTAAAGGAACGTGCCCATGGTGCGTGCACACTGCACACAAACCCATTCAACGGGCGTTTCGAGCGGTAGGTTTAGATAGTTAAATGTGATTCAGTTAGTCAAACTATGTCTCCTTTGACTAGACTTGAGGGATGGGCTTGTGATGTAGGTGTGATGGGTGACGTGGCCTCCTCCCGAACAAACCACATGCCAAAGGTCAAGAGTTAAACAAGGGTTAAGGTTCATGCTGACCTGGAAGTATGAGTCAACATGACCCTAGGGGAAATAGCTCCACCCAAGTGAAGCTAGGATGAGACTATACACCATTCCGGTCTCAGATCTCGTCTCAGTCTCATATGTCATCTCGGTCTCAGATGTCATCTCAGTCTTAGATCTCACCTTGGCCTCAGACGCCATCTCGGTCTTGGATCTCGTCTCAACCTCAAACACCATCTCAGTTTCAAAACTCATCTCGGTCTTAGATTTAATCTCAGCCTTAGACACTATCTCAATCTCAGACTTCATCTCGACCCCGAGTCCCACTTTTGCATATCCTATGAGTTCCCTCCCTCCATGGGCCCACTAATGGGGGATGCAAATATTCTTAAGGGCACGCGGCAGCATAACAATGAACATGCAATTACGAGGTTATCAGATCTGATCCCCTTAGATATCTGTTAGTACCGATGGAATCAAAATATCTCCACAATGACATGATATTATCCACTTTGGGCTTAAGCCCTCATGGTTTTGTTCTTGGGCTCTCCCCAAAATGCCTCATTCCAATGGAGATATCTTTCATCCTTTTAAACTCATGATCTTTTCCATGTGGTTTAGATGTGGGACTATGTTTGCACCCTTGCAACCCAACAATCCCCCCTCAAACAAACGACCACAGGCCCCCCTCAAACGGAAAGCCTTCGTTTGATATTCGAATCCTCGACCCACCAGGACTTTCTGCCTCTCGGTCCACCCGACTTAATAGGACTTCTTACTCCTCGATCCACCCGACCTACTAGGACTTCCTGCCTAGCCGCAACTAGAACTTTCTGTCTAGTGTCTGGTCCTCTGGATTCAGACACAGAAGCACCCACTTCTTTTGTTTAGGGTTTAACCTACATGGTTAGATCTGGATCATGGTTCTTCCAGCGGTTAGTCTGGTGAAGAGCAGCCTTGCTCTAATACCACTTACCTCATCCCAATGGAGATATCTTTCATCCTTTTAAATCCATGATCTTTTCCATGTGTTTTAAATGTGGGACTATGTTTGCACCCTTACAACCCAACAATATCCTCTTTTTTGCATATAATGCCAAAAAGAAATGACTGTTGGATCTGGTCTCCTTGTATGCTTTCATAATGACACTGCTATATTTGACGTGGAGATGTTCTTCAATGACAATAAAAACCCTAAAAAGGATTTATTCTAGGGTCCGCTCACTGGACTCTCCTCTTTTCATCTTCCTTTTTAGAGAGAACTTTTTCCTTCTCCACAAGACCCTAACTTGAACATCGGAGTGGCTTGCCAGGACTCCTCGACACTAGTTTAACCTCCTGTTGAAGTGTATTTCAGGTTCTCTTTTCCCTTTTCGACAAGATCCTTCCTAAGGTCATGCACGTCGGATCGTTCGTTGACTTGTGGCTTGACCATCTCCGGTGTTTGGCCAGAACAATCATATTAATTTTAATAAATTTCATGGGAGGTAATTCACTTTTCTATTAGATTTTTCCTTAGTCTTTAGGGTTGTAAATGAACCAAACGTTGGTAAATAAATTTGGTGTTCGACTTGGTAAAAACTTATTTATGTTCATTCAATACACACAAGATCAATTAAAAAAATAAGCTTAAATAACTCGTTAA
Source organism: Curcuma longa (assembly GCF_044706935.1). Classification (NCBI taxonomy): domain Eukaryota; kingdom Viridiplantae; phylum Streptophyta; class Magnoliopsida; order Zingiberales; family Zingiberaceae; genus Curcuma; species Curcuma longa. The sequence goes on along the minus strand of NC_133872.1, from coordinate 7,361,349 downwards.
AATAAACAAACAAGTTTGAACATATTTGTGTTTAACTCGTTAATGTTCGTGAACAATATTCATAAACAACGTTTGTTAACAACGTTAGTGAACAAAATTCATGAACAACATTCGTAAACAATATTTGTGAACCATGTTCATTGATAAAACTCTATTAACATGCTTAATAAAGAAAGAAAGTTTTAAAATGAATAAATAAATTTGTATTATCAAGCTCAATAACCAACCAAACATGCTTAAAATATAAAAGTTTCAAACAATCAAACAAGCTTGACTTGAGAGCTCGATAATATATAAATGAACCAAACTTAAGCTAAGCTTGAACTAAGCTCAAACTCATAAAAAAATCAAATCAAACTTGAACAATCATTTTAAAATTTTGGTTCATTTTAGGCTCAGCTTGTCTTGGCTTGATTACCTTATCAAACAAGCTTGAACACCATAAAACTTGACTCAACTTGGCTTGTTTACAACCCTACTAGTCTTACCACTTTCATTTTTAGCTTAAGTGATTGTAAAAATATTATAAATTGCTCTTCCAATAGTATATTCTATATTTTACCATTGGATGGTCATAATTGAAATTAATTCTTATAATATTTATAATTTTAAATATATTTTAGAAAATATTCTTCAAAATTATCTTTAAAATATCTCTTAGAATGTTTTTAAACTAGTATATTTTAGAAATTATTATTTTGAAAATCTACTTCAAAATGCTTTAAAATTTTTTTCAAAATATTAAGCATGTATATTTAGAAAATATTTTAGAGAAATAGTCAAAAACTTAAAAATATTTTGAAGGATTTTTTTTAAATAGATTGAAAAATATTTTTGAGAAAACTAACTTTAAAAATAAACTTGAAAATATGTTTCAAAATTTATTTTGAAAATATCTTATAATTTTTAGAAAGGTTTCAAAATATTTTAAAGAAATATCTCCAAAATTATTGTTTATAAAAATATTTTGAAAACATATTTGAATCTCGAAAATAAAATTTTCAAAATATGTTATTTTTTAATCAAGTAAACATCTTTGTGATTTTTTATTATTGTTTTAGTTTATAATTCTTACTATGCAGACTTATTCTGTAGATAAAAATGAACACAAGAAAATAAAAGCGCTAGTATTGTTCATCCCTATAGCGCATCTTTCTAGTCCTACACATAAAACTTTTTCACTTTGAAAATGCTCCACTTTATTCATTTCTTTATTGATAAATTTTAGAGTATTATAACATTTAAAACTTCTTTTTTCTCTTCTCAAATGCATCAATCCATATTAATCTCCTTGTCATTATTATTTACAAAATTTAAGATCCTTCAATAACGACATCTAATGTTACATAACATATATATTTATGTGTGTATCATATATTTAGGATAATAAAAATTAAATTGGTTAAAATTTGGTTTAATTAATTCTATATGAAAATAATAATAATAAAATTTATAATAAATTAAATAAATAAATATATATATGAATATATAAGAATTTATTTGAAATTTTAAATATATATATTAATGAGATAATTCAGTTAGGATTTAAGGAATCCTATTTAGACTATACTATTTAAATTAGGAGTTAATTGAAGTAATTAAAATAAAAATTCTTAATTAAAACCTAAGTACAACGCCGCTCCTCACTCACTCGCTTGTGCTCACTACCGTTCGTGCATATGTAGATCACCTACCCTCTTTGCCCACACTATGAATGACTATCACCACCATTGTCCTCTCCTAAGTGCTAGAAAACTCACTCCTCCTCTGTGCTTGTACATGCCACCACCATTGCTCCTAAGGGTGTTAAAAGTTGACCCAACCCAACTCGAAAAAAAATAGGTTAAGATTGAGAATTTTGGGATTGGATTAGGTTCGGATTGGAGATTTTAGATTGGCTTAAATTTGAATCGGGTTCAAGTCAACCCGGGTTGATTTGGATGTAGGGTTTAGGGGATTTTTTTAGAGGTTAAATTAAATTTTATTTTAAATTAAGATATTTTATGTAATATTAGTATGACAATGATAAAATATTGAGATAAAAGTGAATAATTATCTAAAAAATACCAAAATAATTTGGGCTAGGCGGGTTATACAGCTTTGGGTTTGAGTTTAGGATTTTGGATTGATTTCAGGTTCAAGTTGAGATTTTTTTAATAATATTTTTATTTCAACCCAACCCAAACCCCTCCGATCCACCCGAATTGACACCCCTAGCTGCTCCTTCCCCACACACATTATGCACTTATCGCGAACAATTGTTAGTGTAATTGACTTTTAGTCAAGATTGACTAAGCTTGAGTTGATTCGAGTTTAGTTTTAATGTTTATCAATATATTAGTTGGTTGAATAAGAGTCAAATAGGTCTAGATTGATCAAATACTTGATAAGAAGATAGAAGACCAAGTGGGTCATAGTTGACCAAACACTCAGGGGTTGAAAATGTTGGGATGTATACTAAAAGCCTAGCTTTTGTATGAACATCCGTTATGCAATATTCTGAAAAGAAAATCATATTTGGTCAATGTTTGCATTTAGTTTTTATGCAAGTGTCCACTTAATCTATATTGTAGATAAACATGGAGTGCGGAGTCACACACAGAAGACCATGTTATCAGTTCCTTGTAGATTATAAACAGTGTTCACAACCAAGATGGATTGGACAAACCATTGGACTGGTTGTAGTGTAATTTGGTTTTAGTCTGTCTTGACTATAGAATTACACTAGTACACTTAGTGTGTATTGAGCAGGACCACCTGAGGATTGTTCGATTTATACTGACTATATAATCGAACTAAACCTCTGTTACTATCGATGTACATGCTCTTAATCCCAATATAATAACAAACACATGTACTTAGTATATACTTCTTTGATTCATCAACGGGTGAGATTTAGAGCGATAGATCAAAAGGCCCGATGAGTTGGGAAGTAGTATTATGTACATGGTGTGTTGTTGATTATAGAAGGAATCTGTGTCCTATAATCTAGGTTGATGATGTCCCCTTGAGGAGCTCATAAAGGATTATCATGTAAACCCTGCAGGTGGACTTAGTTCCGCATGATAACAAAGGTTGAGTGGTACTACTCTTGGATTAGAAGTTGATTAAATTCGAGTTGTCAGTAACTCATTTAATTGACGGACATACGATATCTTAAACACAGGAAGATTAATGTACTTGTAGTAAGAAGGAGCCCATATTATAATATGGGATTGGTGCGGTAGTGCAATAATAACTCTTTAGTGGAATGAGTTATTATTGATGGACTTAAGCTGTGTGTTCAGGAGGAACATGGGAAGCTTAAGCCCATCGGAGGCCAAAACCAATTCCTCCTCGAGGTCCCTACTGTAGCCTTTGAAAATCCTCGAATCCACCTAAGAGAATTCTGGAAGAGTTTCGGATAGGAAATTCTGTTGAGAATTTTTCTGGAAGAAAAATTCTATTAAGAATTTTTTCGGAGAAAAATTCTGTTAGGAATTTCTGTTAAGAAATTCTGTTGAGAATTTTTTAGAAGAAAAATTCTATTAAGAATTTTTTTTCGGAGAAAAATTCTGTTAGGAATTTCTGTTAAGAAACGTATATCTTCACTATCAGCACTCGTCAAACCCAAGTATGCACAAAACTCCCTAGCCCACCTACCTGCCAGGTCAGAATTAGGATCATTACACCAGCCGAGCTCCTTCAGACCTCTATCCAATACCCTGCAACTCTCATGGAAGTAAACTACATCCAAAAGCCGACCTCATGATTTGGTCTCGACATCACATGCCGACCTCATGGCCTGGTCGCAGCATCAGATGCCTACCTTAGGATAGGGATCCCGTACTGATTCCTTCAGTAACGAAGCAGGTAACAAGCTCGGGACGGACCGAGCACACCTCACCAGCGCAGTTGAGAATACCTTGCATCCACGCATCTCAACCGCACATATCGGCCACTCTTGACGCAGAGATGATACCAACGGATCGATGTGCCTCTTTCTTCCTGTGACTTATCCACAAGAAGCGATGTGTACACCAAGTCTCTTTACTTGGCCCTGACCGATCACATCCCTTCAGAAAGGATAAGCCGCCTGGATAAACCGTCCGATCTGCGGAATCTGTCACACGCGTGACCCAGTAATTCCGCCCTCTCCTCCAATGACAAGCGCACAGATCCGAAGGTATCGCTCCCTCCTGCCCTATATAAACCCCTCAGGTATGACATTCCGCCCATCTGAAATTCTCCAATACACTTGCATTTTCTCTCGGTCTGACTTGAGCGTCGGAGTGGCCACGCCGGGATCCCCCGGCGCCCAGCTAATCCGTGCGTTCAGTGCCCCCCTTTCAGGTCCTCTCTCCTCTGTTGTGGAAACATCGGGTGACGCGGCCTCCCCCCTGTCCGGTGATTCAGCTGTCGTCGGTAAGGAGCCGGAACATTTTGGCGCCGTCTGTGGGAAAACTGAGCTGAAACGGTACGATGGTGAACACCCGACGCACCGCGAGCACCCGTGATCCCGTGGAGGAAAGGAATCCCGAGGGAGTGGTGACAATGACAAAGGACCAGTTTGATCAGGTCGTACAACAAGCGATCGACGCCGCCCTCCGTAGTGCAACGATGCAACCTCCGTCGGCACCGGTAGGTATGGCCGCACCGGGAAGACGGAGACCTTCACCTATTGGGGAAGAATCGGCACCAGAAAGATCTACTAATAGAAACCCGTTACCTGAGGCGGAAGACTCAAGTGAATCCCATGCGTGTGAGGATACTCGCAAAAGGAAGGCCCCGGTAAACCGGGCAGCCGACCCTCCCAATATCCCATTCGCACGGGTCATCCTCGATCAGGAAGTGCCTCGACACTTCCGACCTCCCCAAGTCGGGGAATATGACGGATCCACCGACCCGGAGGATCATCTCAATCGATTCGAGAATGCCTGCTTACTGCACCAATATGCGGATGACATTAAGTGCAGATTGTTTCTCAACACCCTCTCGGGATTAGCTCAACGCTGGTTCAATAAGCTAGCGGGATCCAGTATAAAGTCTTTTCAAGACTTCAGAGAGGCCTTCTTGCACCAGTTTGCTAGCAGTCGGAAGCATCAGAAGACCTCCTTACACCTCTTCACCATGAAGCAAAAACCCAAAGAAACTCTACGCGCATACCTCCACCGCTGTTTCGGGTATCCTAATATAAATAGGTTGCCGCTGCCCGTACTGTTTTCTTGTATCTCTTTAGGTTTTTTGTCGCCTACCTCCTGAACAACCTTCCTTACACTTTCGTCGTCTCCCCTAGGCACCTTTGTCGGTATATTTACTATTCTTTGCGTGCAAGTGCTTGTTTGGTTGCATTGTTGCTTATTCTGCTCATCCAGCCTAGTTGTGTTTCTTTTTTTTCTTCGTTCTTGATTTGCATGGCCCCTTCATCTCCTTCAGTCCCCTGGTTTAAGACCCGCCGCAGCGTTTATGATTCGGACGCCGTTAGCCTGTTCAGGAGTCAGTTTGAAATTCCTTATGACCATGTCCTTTATGTACCCCTGTCTGATCAGAGGCCTTGTCGACCTCCTACAGGCCGCATAACTGTTTTTATGACCAGATGACTAGTGGTCTTAGATTTCCTATCCCTTCCTTCTTTTTAGAATTGGCTCGGTATTATCACCTTAATCTTTCTCAACCAGCACCAAATTCTTATCGCCTTATTTGTGGCACAGTCATTATATGTCGGCTGTACCAGATTAAATTGACCCCTTCTTTATTTAATGCTCTGTATGCTCTGCGTTGGTTTGAATGTGGGGTTTTTTATTTCTCGGCGAGGTAAGGACTCAGTTTCTTGACTAAGTATCTGACTTCTCATAAGGGTTGGAAAGATTACTTCATCTTCCTCAGGCCTCCTCAATCCTATTCATGGCCTACTTTATGGGCGACCGACCTACCTCCAGTTCCTGCTTTAGGTCGGATACGCCGATCTCCTGCTTTTTTAGAAGCGTCTGCTAGGCTTGAGGGTTTAAGTTTCAATGTCAATGATCTGGTGGAGAACGAGGTCTTGTTATACCGAGCAGAGCTCAGCCCTATCCAAATCCGGCTAGGGGACCGCTTAAGTAAGAGTTTCCTTTGATAACTGACTTCACTGTTGCTCATTAACCTTTCATTTTCTCTGCAGGTCACATTATGTTGAATGCTTCCATGAACAAGGTCCTCAAGTGGGACCTAACCCGCTTAGAAAGTATGTGGGCGTCCGGAGATCCTATCGAAGACCCTGCCGCCCTACCCCCGTTTCGTGCTCCTACGATAAGCCAAGCTGCCGGCGACACTCCTCATTCCAAGGCCCGAGATGATGAGTTGGCTCAAAAGCTCCCGAGCTGAAGAAAGCGACTATCTTCGAGGACTCCCCCAGACCTCAATCATCTGGAGCGGGTCAGTAGAAGAAGCAAAAGATCCGACTACCAGGTTGGATAGTTGAGGAGGATTTATTAAACAAGCATCGGTGCTCCGCTGCTGTCGCGCATATTAGTTCAGAGTCTCCCTCTCTGCCCTGACCTCCAGCCTTCCGACCTAGAGATCGGGGTTGTCATGACAAAGATTCGAGAGATGAAGTGCCATCTCTCGCTCTTCCGTCTAGTGCTGATGGGCCGAATATTGTGGAACCTTATGTTCCTCATTCCGTGTCGGTAACAGGTATGCAAATCGACCCTGGGAGTCTATTCTTGCATACTGTCTACGAAGCTGCCACTGAACACCTTGAAGCTCACCAAAGGCTTCTTCCTCAGCTCGGGATGGTGGAACTGAGTGAGAATTTATATAAATCCTATATCAAGGTATATCTATTTACGTTGGGGCTACTTTACAACATCAAGAGCTAACTAAATTTCTTGTTTTGCAGACCGGTATGGAACAAAAAGCTTTGCACCGTCAAGTGGTCAGGTCGGAAAAATGCATTGCCCGGATGGATAATGAGATAACTCGTTTGTAGGTAGAACTAGCCGACCGACCTCCCATGCCTCAAGGTTTGTCCGAGGCCTTGCGGGATGTGGATTCAGCTTGGGCCGAGGTGATGATGGCCCAAAGCACTCAATCAAAAGCGGAGGAAGAGGTCGAAAAATGGAAGGCGAAGATCCAAGAATTATATCACGCTAAAAGACAACTTCAAGAGTCCTGCCTATAAGCGGAGCGCCTGTTCGCACAACGGGAGGCTGACCTTATTGGTATTCAGAATCAGGTCCAGCTGTTGAAGATTGATTTCGCTAAGGAGCGTGAACGATGGGTTAACAGTTATCAGAAGCTCGTATTAAGGAAGAACAGCTTGTCTCCGAGCTCAACGCAACCCAAGTGGAGATGGAAGATATGCAAACGAGGGGGGAAGCTTGGTTCGCGCAACGCCAACAGGCCTTCCTTTCTTCCTCTGAATTTTATCAGTTGGTTGCCTTGAGGGCCAGCAAAATGATGAAATATGATTTTGATGGCGCCATTCTCCAATTCATGAGGTCGAGCCTTATTGCCCGAGATGCCGACCTCAGTTTCCTAAATCTGAAAGCAGCATGGAATACTTTACCTGAGGTCGTTCGACAAGATTTTCCTGATTCGGGTGGGGTTACCGAACCCGAAGCTCTGGTTGTTTTCGTCAGCCGAGTGGGGGTGTCCACGATACCGGTCGATCTCCCTCCGACTTCTCACGTGTCAGAGCCTATTGACCTTCCTGCTTCCCAAGGTCCGGAGTCGGCTGCCGAGGTCTAATGGACCTCGGCTTTTATCTTTGCTTTGCTTTCTTGCTTCTATATATTTGCAACGTTTGGTGTTTCTTGGTTTTTTATGGGTTAATTCAAATAATCATTAGAGCTCCTGCTTGGTGTCTCTGAGTAAGTTCTTTTTGCTAGGCCCGAACATAAATAAATATTTTGAGTGTGATTGTATCCGATATGCATGTCGGTCGTTCTTCTAGGGTTGATGTCTTTACTCATCCGAAGGATCTATTTTACCCTTTGGATGGGCGAGGTCCCACCGGTTTGAGCTCTGCTTCCAAGCCTTCTTAACGAGGTTCAGACTAAGGGGCTCCTCTCATTGTTTAAGGTCCCTGGAGAGAGTATTTCACGAGCTCGGCGTAGCCGTGGTGGACCATCGTGGTTGGTTCTCATGGGTACCTACCTCGCAGCCGTGTTCTTCGAGGCCCACGTCATCGTCTCTCTACGCTTCTCGCCTGTGACCCTCTGATGCTTACATGACAAGACCTGAGGAGGTGTCACGTTGTCACCTTTCTCGTTTGTCCTCTCCGTGCTAGGCCGTGTAGGTCATCTTTTTGGGAAAGGAGGATTGCTTATTTTTGGTTTCTCGTGCCTCTCCAGTCTCGCTTGTTGGGATGTATACCAGGTAAATAAACATTTTGATATTTGCATTTTGCAATTTTATGCAAGTGCCCACTTAATTTATATTGTAGATAAACATGGTGTACGGAGTCACACACAGAAGACCATGTTATCAGTTCCTTATAAATTATAAACAGTATTCACAACCAAGATGGATTAGACAAACCATTGGACTGATTGTAGTGTAATTTGGTCTTAGTCTGTCTTGACTATAAAATTATACTAATACATTAAGTGTGTATTGAGTAGGATCATCTGAGGATTGTTCGATTTATACTACCTATATAATCGAACTAAACCTCTGTTACTATATATATACATGCTCTTAATCCCAATATAATAATAAACACATGTAATTAGTATATATTTCTTTGATTCATCAAAGGGTGAGATTTAGTGTGATAGATCAAAAGGCCCGATGAGTTGGAAACTAGTATTATGTACATGGTGTGTTGTTGATTATAGAAGGAATTGTTAGGATCGGTTGGTTCGCTAGAGGGGGTGAATAGCGTTTTTCGAATCTTCTTTGATTGTTTATCTGCAAGAGTGTTAGCGGAAGCAAAATATAATAGAGAAAATAATAGATCAACGCTAACCCGGTTCGTTTACTTGGTATCTACCTCCGCAGAGGTGACTAATCCAAGGATCCACACGCACGCACACACCCGCTGCACTATGAATCGTCTCCTTCTCGAAAACCTCGAAGGCGGAGAAACCTTTACAACCTTTTCGTTCTCCTCAAAATGATATGAAATAATGTTTAAGAGGAGAGGAAGAAAGCAAAGAATCAGCCATTTGTTAGGAAAAATACGATGAGCCTCCGAAACTATTCCGGTGATACAGATTATCAATTCTCGATCGGATCGAAATATAGCGGAAGCGATTATATAATTTCACAAATTATTAATCAACACATGTGAATATAAATCAATGAATAATTTAAATTTACAAAAGAAAGGTTTTTAGAAAACTAACCTCTTTGTAGTTTTCCTCTTTCGTAATTTCTGGGTGCGCAGAAACCACAGCCTTCCAGTACGATCCTTCTATTGACGGTAGTGTGTGGGCACTCCAAAATACAAATCTCAGAAAATCAATTATTTTTCTCTCCTGCTCTCTCCCCTTTTGTTTCCAACTCATGAAAACATATATAGGGAGAGTGGGGCTATGGAAAATAAGGGAAGATCATTTATCAAAAGAAAGATCAATCAAAGATTTTCTTCTTCCTTTTTCGTTTTGTTTTACCGATTTATTCAAGAATTTCCAAAATCCTTTTTCCTTCACGGTAAAATGATCTTCAATCACCTTTTATAAAATTTAATATATTCCAAATATATTATTAATATCCTTTTGGATTTTATAATATTTAATATATTCCAAATATATTGAAGATATTATTAATATCCTTTTGGATATTACCATAATAATTCACAAATTATAATTATCACATAATTATAATTTTAATTAAATCTCATATTTAATTTATTTCCAAGCCGTTGGAATTATGGAAACAAATTTCCATCTTTACCTTTGATTTCTAAATTGCATTATTAGCTCGTCATTTATAAAGAAGGCGTACTGGGGACCATGGACCTATAATAAGAAGCTTCAATAAATTGGATAAATAATTAAACTCTTTAATTAATTTATTCAATTTATTAATTCCATTATTACTCCACTAAAAATATGGAATTGCACTCTTCTTTATTATAGAATATTTTACTCTATGAAAAGAGTCGTCCATTGATATAATCATTACATACGGATTAATCCTCCATAGATAATTCATAATTGGAGCTAGGAAATTTTCCGTTTACCTCTCCAATTATTTTTAAACCTCATTTACCATTAATCCACTAGTGAGTGGTTCAATTTATAATTCTATTATAAATCGATTGGGCCCAACACTCAGTTCCAGAATTAACAAATGAGGGAATTATCTTTCTACTTCTCGCAAGAAGGAATGGATTCCATATCTGTAAATTTATATTCCCAGCCATTCATTTCAAATGTAAATCTAAAATGCAAGTGTTGAGAATGCGTAATTGCAAACTTTAAACAAGCAAATTAAGAATTACATAGAAATAAATAGGAGTTTATAATTACTTCAGGATTAAGATCTATCCATATATGATCATCTTTATGATTTAATTTGAATTTCATAGTGTAACGGAATTTATTATGAAATTTCTAATTAAATCGGTCCAAGTCCTACATAATCTCATTATATATAAATGCCCCCAGCTAGATGTCTCCACATCGACGGTCCGGATAAGACAGTCACATTCAAAATGTTCATGGGCCGCATTAGTGATGTTTTAATTAAAGATCCCATACTTTAATTAATTTCATCACAGACTTAATTTAAGTTTATTATCCATAATTTAATCCTCTTGTATATATAACTCTTATATATACTAAATTATGGTTACATCCAATAAACTAAGGATTTTGCTATGATATTCAAAACAAAATATGTTCAATGATAAATGTCGCTTTTATTAAAAAAAACATAATCCAATTACAATGCTTTGAGGGCACTATTCCCAACA
>NC_133872.1:7341537-7350364 GCF_044706935.1 Curcuma longa | reverse complement strand
GATGATGTCCCCTTGAGGAGCTCATAAGGATTATTATGTAAACCCTGCAGGTGGACTTTGTCCGCATGATAATAAGGTTGAGCGGTACTACTCTTGTATTAGAAGTTAATTAAATTTGAGTTGTCAATATCTCATTTAATTGATGGACATACGATATCTTAAACATAGGGAGATTAATATACTTATAGTAAGAAAGAGCCCATATTGTAATATGGGATTGGTGCTGTAGTGCAATAATAACTCTCTAGTGGAATGAGTTATTATTGATGGACTTAAGTTGTGTGTTCAAGAAGAACATGGGAAGCTCAAGCCCATCGGGAGACCAAAACCAATTCCTCCTCTAGGTCCCCACTGTAGCCTCTGGAAATCCTCGAATCCACCTTCGAAAGAATTCTTGAAGACCTCTCGGAGACCTTCGGAAGAATTCTTGAAGACCTCCTTCAGAGACCTTCGGAAGAATTCTCGAAGACTTCTCGGAGACCTTCGGAAGAATTCTCGAAAACCGACGAAAGAATTTCGGAAGAATTCTTTGAGAAATTTCGGATAGGAAATTTTATTTAGAAAAGAAAATTTCTGAAATTTTATTACGAATTTTTCAGGGAAAAATTTTGATAAAAAATTAAGAAATTTTTTTTTAAAAAATTTTGCTAACAAATTTCGCCTCTTCTCGTACAAAATTTTATTATAAAATTTTATGGATTAATTTTATTAAATTAACAAAATATTAATTATGGAATCTCGTTAAAAATTAGCGAGATATAATTAAAATATTTTGTCAAAAATAAGAACAAAATTAATATAATGGAAACTTATTAAAAAGATAACAAATCTTATCCATAAGATTTTATTAGATTTGTTCTAATTAAATCTTATAAAATTTGTTAGACTTTTTCTTAAAATTCTGAGATGGCATAGCTATATATAAAGAGGGGTTTAGGGGAGGCAACGAACACACAACAATTGGTTTCCTCCTCCCCTAGGATCGACGGCACCAACAAGAAGTTCCCCTTCTTTTCCTTCCGCCGCCCACCTTCTCCTCTTCTAGTTCCTTTTAGGGCCGGCGCCAGTAGGTTTTTCTTCTCCTCTTCTAGTTCCTTTAAGGTCGGCGCCCCTTTGGTATTCTTATTCCATTAGGGCCGGCGGCCAAGAAGAAGAAGGAAGGAGAAGATAAAGAGGAGGAAAGGAAGATCTTTGCTTGCTTGATTGCCATCGGAGAGAAGAACTTTTGGTGGAGAAATCTCGAAGGATCGTTATCCACACAACGTTCGAGAAGAGGAGAGGATATACAGCAGAAGATCGAGGGGTCATCCACTCCTTCTAGACATCCCGCGAGAAAGGCACAATTTATGGTTTCCGCTATAAATAAATTGTTTCTCTTCTGATGGATCCTGAAAAATAAACACAAGAGTCTAATGATCTAAATGCGTCGATCAAACTTTGTTCGATCGACTATGAGGGCAACTTAAATCCATTTCCAGAAATATTTTTGTTCTGCAAGAATTCACCGAAACGGATTTTCTAGTGTTTCCCATCATCGCTGTCCTTGATCGGCGTTGAGAGCGATGCGGGTGCCTGCGGCAGGTATATATTAGGGAGGTTGTCCACTTTTTTCACCATCTGCATTCTGCTCTGGTTTTGGGTTTTGGCTCCCCCGCAAGTCTAATGGATGACACCCTTGAGGAGCACCTGTAGCGGCTTAGGAAGAAGAGGGACGAGGCCAAACACAAGTCTGGGCTTTGGGCTCTCCGGGCGGCCATGTATGGTAGTGCAGTTGAGAGAATTGAGAAAGAATGGGGATGAAACGGTCCTCCAAAACAAGCAGATAAAGCAGGTCAGGCTGAAACCGTCAAGAGGGTGTGCAAGCTCGAGAAAGACGTTGTTGGGGCTTCTAAGCAAGCTCAGAAGTATCAGCAAGAACTGACTAGCACCGTCCAAGAGGCGGAGCGACTCGAGAAGGAGTACCATGATGGCTTAAGGAGGCTGGGTGCGTTGGAGGATGAATTGATAGCCGCCGATCCAGCTTATGCTTCGTCATCTGGCTCCAGTCGTGATTCCCATAACTAGGACGGCGACCGGTAGAACGGTTGTTGCCGCTACTCCCTAGCTATATTTGACTAAGGGTATTTTGAATTTTGAACTTGATTTGCCTTGGGCTTGTTGTGTAGTGTACAGAACCTTGGTGGTCTTAAGTTTATCGGCGATTTCGTCAGTGAGGTCTGTTCCGTAGAGGGGGTATTCTCATTATCTTGTCGGGGGGCTTGTGTCATTGATCACGGGGCTCGGAGATATTGCCTATCATACGGCTTAGTTATCGAGCGTGGAGCTCAAAAATTTGGCCTGTCATAAGGCTGAGTCGCCGAGCACGGGACTCAGAGTTTCGACCTGTTGTAGGGCCAAGTTATCGACCACGGAGCCCAGAGTTCTGACCTGTCGTAAGGCCATATTGGCGAGCGCGGAGCACGAAAATCCAGTTTGTCGTAAGGCTAAGTCATTGAGCGCAGAGCTCAGAGTTCTGGCTTGTCGTAAGACCATGTTGGCGAGCGCGGAGCTCGAAAATCCAATCTGTCGTAAGGCTAAGTCATCAAGCGTGGAACTCGAAGTTCCGGCCTGTCGTAAGACCTTGTTGGCGAGCGCGGAGCTCGGGAGTCCAGCCTTTCGTAAGACTAAGTCATCGAGCATAGAGATCGGAGTTCCGGTCTGTTGTAAGGCTTTGTTGGCAAGCGCGGAGCTCGGAAATCCAGCCTGTCATAAGGCTAAGCCATCGAGCGCAGAGCTCGAAGTTCTAGCCTGTCGTAAGGCTCTGTTGGCGAGCGCAGAGCTCGGGAGTCCAGCCTGTCGTAAGGCTAAGTCATCGAGCACGGAGCTCGGAGTTCTGACCTGTCGTAAGACCATGTTGGCGATCGCGGAACTCAGGAGTCCAGCCTGTCGTAAGGTTAAGTCATCGAGCACGGAGCTTGGTAGGAGTGAACAATGCATGGTCGTAACAGGATGAGAATGTCGGCCTCGAAGCCAAGTGGGCTTGGGGGTTGGTATTTATTGAGAAAGCTGGAAGACATCATAGATGTTTATTACAAGTAGCAAACGACATAAAGTTAATGCTAAATATAAATGTCAAAATGCAAGAAGGGAACGGGTACTATCTTTTTAGATACGGTAGGGTCGCAGGTGAGTGGCGTGCTAGGGCCTCGGCAACCCTTTTTCTTTGGAATCAGCGAGGTAATATGATTCTCCTGCAAGCCAACTGGTAACCCGATAGGGCACTTCCCATTTGGGTTCGAGCTTACCCAATCCTTCCATGGGTTTCCTTTTTTAAACGAAATCTCCCACGTGAAACGAGCGAGGTCAGACTCGCCGGTTGTACATTTGACCCATCCACCGTCGATAAGTACTGAACCGTGGATTAGTTTTTTCCCTTGTTTCTGTGATAAGATCGAGCTCAGCGGCTCTGCAAACAGCGTTTTCCTCGGGGTTGTCATAGGTCTCCACCCGCACGAACTGACATCCTATTTCCACTGGTACCACCGCTTCTCCTCCATAGACCAGATGAAATGGTGTCAGCCCTGTGCTATCTCTAGGTGTTGTTCTGTATGCCCAGAGTGTTGATGCAGTTTGTCCTGGTTGGTGTTTTGATGTTGACACAGATTTAAGTTCATTCTAGTTGAATAAGAATTAAGTTCAATATATTCAGATTGACAAATGACAGATGAAGTCGGAGAGGGCTTGGTAGCTCGTTCTCCGGACTAGGTCGGAGAGGGCTCGGTAGCTCGTTCTCCGGACTAGGTCAGAGAGGGCTCGGTAGCTCGTTCTCTGGACCAGATGAAGTTGGAGAGGGCTTGGTAGCTCGTTCTCCGGACTAGGTCAGAGAGGGCTCGGTAGCTCGTTCTCTAGACCAGATGAAGTCGGAGAGGGCTCGGTAGCTCATTCTCTGGACCAGATGAAGTCGGAAAGGGCTCGGTAGCTCGTTCTTCGGACTAGGTCAGAGAGGGCTTGGTAGCTCATTCTCTGGACCAGATGGAGTCGGAGAGGGCTCGGTAGCTCGTTCTCCAAACTAGATCAGAGAGGGCTCTGTATCTCGTTCTCTGTACCGGACTATGGTCGGAGAAGGCTTAGTTGCTTGTCTCCGGACCGGATCATTGTGTTCTCTGAATACATGATCCAATGTGGTTGACTCGAGTGAAATATACCAAGTAATCAGATAATCAATGGATGAATCGATTAATCCATGGCTAGGATGGTTAGTCGATCATCGGATAGATTACAGAGCATTCTGTGAGAAATTGGATTTCCCATTGAATCCATCGTAATCGATTGGTCAATCGATTAAGGACAAGCTTAATCGATTCCGTGATCGATTAAAAACTTTTCGGAGGAAACCTAGTAGCGACATTTAATCGATCCACTGATCAATTAAGCATGCCTTAATCGATCTCCTGATCGATTAAGCATGGTGACGCTGGGACCAGGTCATGAGGTCGACATACGATGCCAGGACCATGTCATAAGGTCGGCATATGATGCTGAGATCAGGTCATGAGGTCGGTATGTGATACCAGGACCAAGTCATGAGGTCGGTATGTGATACCGGGACCAAGTCATGAGATCGGTATGTGATACCGAGACCAAGTCATGAGGTCAGTATGTGATATCGGGACCAAGTCATGAGTTCGGTATGTGATACTAGGACCAAGTCATGAGGTCAGTATGTGATACCGGGACCAAGTCATGAGGTCGGTATGTGATATCGGGACCAAGTCATGAGGTCGGTATGTGATATCAGCACTTTGCTGGGCTCGTTGTAAGGGGACGGAGCCTACACATCTTTGTTCTAAGGACCGTGACCTTCTTATACTGAGGTCAGCTTGATGCCTAGGGTATTATAGGAACTTTGAGTTATAGACCCTGAGGTTAGGGAAAGCTTGGTTTGTATCTTTAATCTTGCGCTGACCTCATAATGAGGTCGGCCATGGATTATCGTAAAAGATTGAGCTTGGTTGGGAGAGTTTATGAAGAGATCCGATCTCCTAATGAGGTCGGCTGTAGATTGAAGGTGCGCAGAGGTCATGTTAAGCATCAAGGTACATGCCGACCTCTTAATGAGGTCAGCGGTTTGCTAGGTTGGCAGTTTGCTTGAGCTGAGAGTATCAAACCTGATCGGGGGAGAGGTCAGGACGTTTGGGAGGAGGGCGAGGGAGGGCGAGGGAGGGCGAGGGAGGCCTCGTGTCTTGTTCTAAGGAGTTTATTGTCCTTTTAGAGGCCCTTCTAGGGAGGTAGTCCCCTTTTTTGCCTTTGTTATGACCTTGAGAGATCGGGATTTCTTGGTCCACGTCATCGTCAGGTGTTTCCCCCGATCCTACTCATCATCCATGTCATCACGATTTACTCTCGCCGGATCAATACCCGTTGCCACATCAAACGAAAAGGTATGTAGTATGATTATTGATGGGGAATGACAACCCTAGACTAGGTGTCACGATAGGGCTTCAAATTAGAATTTATAGATTTTATCGAAAACCCACGATAAATACAAATAAATGAAGTATAGGGGCCTCGAGTCGTGTTTTTCCAAGGACTAGTAGAAAATCGCCTAATTTGAGCTTATCGTGTCGTATTTTTGGGGTTTTTCTAATAAAAATGGGGTTTTGGTGTTTTTGAAATGAAATGAATTGTGAATTCAAAATCAACAAATAAATGAAAAAATGAAACAAATAAACCTATGAATCACTAACTAATAGCAAAACAAAGGAAACATAAATTGAATTCAAGAAACCTAGAAAAGCAAAAATTAAGCTAAGGTTACTAATTGGATTTAAATGCAACAAGCCTAACTAGCAAACAATCATGAATCAACTACTCACTAAAATTCACCTAACAAATAGCTAAAACCTATGCTTAAACCTATCAAACACCAAAACTGATACAATGAAACAAATTTGGCACGCAACAGTGATTTGACATGGCACGGGAATGTGAAGATTAATTATCAGAAACGTTTTGCAAACAAACATTCACAAAACATTGAAAGCTAAGATAACCTAAGCATATACGACAACTAACAAATTAAAAGGTGCTTAACAGGTTAAATTCAGCAAAATTCAGCAGAAACTAAACAGAAAATTTCAGAAACAAAATGAAAATGCAGAAATGTTCAAAAAAGCAGAGCAGTGAAATGCATCCATCCTTCCCTTCTCTCCTTCGATTCTCCTCAGCTTGGTGTCAAACAAGCTTTTGATCCATTTGGAAGCTTCCACGTCGTCGTCGTGTGTTTTCTCGCTGCCAGCAACCATCTGAAAACCCGGAAAAACCCTCTCCGGCCAAGAACAGACGCTGTGCAGAGCGCTGTTTGAAGCTGGCAAAACCTGGATTCCTGCTTCTTCTTTGCTCCGATCGGATTGATGATGATTCAGGAGGCTCCACGATCCTCAGGAGAACCCCTCCAAGGATCGCGGCTTCGGATTGTGCAGTGGATGGCCGGAACCAGCCAAAAACAGGGGTGAACGGCCGCCGGAAGAAACCCTCTCCGTCGCGCCTCGTCCAGCTGCCGGAAAATACCCAATCGGCCGGCGTTGGACTCCTCAAGGATCAAGGAATGCAATGGAAGAAGTTTGGGAGGACGGGGGCTGCCCGTGGAGCTACGTCGCCGAGCAGAGGGGAGGCGTTCGTCGCGGGACGACGATGAACAGTGCGGCGGCCACTGTTCATCGATTAAAAGGAAGTTTATATACGTCTGATTAATCATTAATCTCAGCCTTTGATTTTGAATCCAACGGTCAGAACTTGATCTAGGCTTTAGGGCTTCTTAGGGTTTCCAAAAAATTCTGAAATTTTGATCAGGCTCGATCCAGTCATGTCCTTCATGTTGGCTTGATCAATTTGACAAATTTGACTTGATTTGACCGCGGTTGAGCTCGAGTCGGATCCGATTTAGCCCTAAAATCAATAAAAATCCATTTAATGCCAAAAAATCACCATTAAATCACAAAAATTATATCAAACCTCAAATTATGCAATATGGGACAAATATGGTCAAATCGATTCAATAAATGATCATTTTCATGTAAAAGCCCAAGAATAAATCGATTTAAAATTAATAAAATCCCAATTCATCAAATTCCCCCACACTTACCCTTGAGCGTCCCGCTCAAGTCAACAAAATAAACTAGGATTGTACCCCCCTAGATCATCCTCAATCATGATTAGAAACAATTAAAAGAAAATTATCTAAGCTTGTAAAGTCTCAAAAGCTTAAATCCATGAATTAGACTTGTATTTGGTTAACCGCATAGTAAGTTTCACCCTTCTTGACTAATTGAGAAAAATGCATCACACTGAATCTCACGAGGTTGTTTTCAATAGATAAATCAGTGGCTCTCACCCTAATTCTAATTCATGATCAAAAAGGAGATGGAGCTCACTCAAGCACTTAGGTTTCATGCATTTCCATAGGCTTGCTTGTTTTCTACTCTCCACTACCATTCATGATTTGGAATCCACATATACTAGGCTTATTGAAAATGTAAAGAGATCATGAACTGAAACAAATGAGATAGGAATTTAGAAATGAAAATCTAAGAGAAAAGAAATTCAATTAGGGAAGTGAGTGAAAGTGGTAGACATGAGTATAGTTAAATGCTAATCAATGAACCCTTGCCCTTTTCTGATTTCTTTCTCTTGTATCCTATTTGTTTAAGTGTGTTCTTCGAATCCATGAAGAAATTCTGATCTAAACTCATGAGATTTCATTTCTTGATACAAAGTCTTCAATTCTTCTTCTTCTTTTCTCTTCATCACCCAAATATGCCATTTTGCATTTCTTCTTCGAATCAAGCCCCATTCTTTCACATTTAGGTTTCAAAAGACATAAGAAATAGCATCCAATCCTCAGGAGTCAAAATTCACCTCACATGAAACCACAATTTCAATGTATCAATGCATGCTTAATTCTGAAAATTATTGAAATTGCATTTGATACTTTGCTTGTTCTCCCTTGTTTCTTGCTCTTTTGCTTCCATTCTTTTTGCATCATGAAGCTTGATTGATAACACTAATATCCATGCAAAATTTTCATGAAATCCAGATTCGGATTAGTAGCAGCAAAATTAGAGAACATGGCTGAAAAAAAGGAGCTGAAAAACTGATTTTTCTCAAAACGAAATCTTGCTTTTCTCTCTTGTTTCTTGCTCTTTTGCCTCCATTCTTTTTGCATCATGAAGCTTGATTGATGAGGCTAATAGCCATGCAAATTTCCATGAAATCCAGAATTCAGATCAGTGCCGTAAAAATTGCTCAAAGTGGCTGAAAAAAAAACAAACTGCAATTTCTGTTTTTTTTTTTTTTTTTCTTTTTTGTTTTTTTCTTTTTTCTGTTGCAGCTTGGTTCATCAACCGATCAATTCTTGAAACTCTACTTGAAACAACATTCTCTTTTTTTTTTTCTGGTTTTTTTTTTTTTCTCTTTTTTTTTTCTGATCTGATTAGGATTTTTCTGATTTTGTATTATTAGTTTTTGTACTTCAATCCTAATTCTTCAATTTGTTTGCAATTGACTCTTGAAGACAATTCACACCGATTCATGAACTTCACTTGTTTTTCTTCTTTTTCTTTTCTTTTCTTTTGTTTTTGATTTCAAACTGACCACTTGGCATGTTTAATTCTTTGCTTTCTCAACTCAATGCATTTCTAACAATCTAGCTCAATCAAATTCCTTTGAAACCAATCCACATGAGGCTTTAAAAATCAAAGTTGTCCATGAAAACTAGCTCCAATTTTTGAAAATTTTCAAAAATTTTCATGATAAAGAACACCTCCTCCCCCACACTTAAATCTTTGAC
>NC_133872.1:7334241-7341437 GCF_044706935.1 Curcuma longa | reverse complement strand
AACTGATACAATGAAATGGAAATGGCACGCAACAGCACATTTAAACATGGCACGGGACAGATTATCAGAAACGTTTTGCATCCAACACATTCCCAACCATTGAAAGCTAAGATAACACTAAGTATACGACACACTAACGAATTAAAAGGTGCTTAAGCAGGTTAAATCAAGATTGATTCAGCAATGAACTAATCTGAAAATTTCAGAAACAACAATGTGCAGCAGAAAAAAAAACTGAAATCAGAAATTCATCCTCCTTCCCTTCTTCCTTCGATTCTCCTCAGCTTGGTGTCAAGAAGCTAACTGATCCAATTTAGAGTCTTCCCGTGGTCTCTTGATGTTTTTCACGCTGCCAGCACCGTGCATTGCCCGAAAAAACCCTCTTCGGCCAAGAACAATGAGGTGCAGAGAATGTTTGAGCTGGCAAACCGGAATCCACTCCTTCTTCTAGGTCCGATCGTGCTTCTATCAATGCAAGGGTGCCACTCGATCATAGGAGAACCCCTCCAATGTCTTTCGGCTTCGGATTATGCAGTAGAACGTCGGAACCAGCCGAAACAGGGGTGTACGCCGCCGTCGAAACCCTCGCCGTCGAGCGCCTTCCAGCTGCCGGAATATACCCAATCGGCCGGCGTTGCACTCTTCAAGGATCAAGGATGGCAACGGAACAAGTTTGGGAGGACGGGGACACGCCGTGAGCTACGTCCGTGAGCAGGGGAGGCGCGTCGGGACGAAGCACAGTAGCGGCCACTGTTCATTCCATAATGTTTTTGTTTTTATACTCTGATTAATCAACAGATCTGGGCCTTCCATTTCTGATCCGACGGTGCACGTTTGATCTGAGCTCTAGGGCTTCTTAGGGTTTCCAGAAAATTGTGAAATTTTGATCAGGCTCGATCTAAGTCATATCCTCCATGTTGGCTTGATCAATTTGACAAATTTGACTTGATTTAACCACGGTTGAGCTCGAGTCGGATCCGATTTAACCCTAAAATCAATAAAAATCCATTTAATGCCAAAAAATACCATTAAATCACAAAAATTATATCAAACCTCAAATTATGTAATATGGGACAAATATGGTCAAATCGATTCAATAAATGATCATTTTCATGTAAAAGCCCAAGAATAAATCGATTTAAAATTAATAAAATCCCAATTCATCACTCGCCACAACCTGGAGACTAAATTTTTGAATTATTATATATGCATGTGTAATTAAAGTTAAAGCATACTTAGGAAATACTAGGTAATGCTTGGCATAAATTGTATTCGCATAATTTAATTAATTCCTAAATTAGTCTTGTCTAGGAGTTGTAATACCCGAAATTTCCTTCGATAATTTCTGGATATTTATGTATATGATAGATTATTTATGATAAAAGGAATGAATATTTAGGCAAAAAGGAATGGCCTAAAATGTTGCTTGTAATGGGTTAAATTATGAAGGCTTTGCTATAAAAAGAAAGAAAAAGAAAAGAAATGTGGAGGTGCCAAGGATTGACCCTTGGACCTCCAATATGTAGCAAGCCAAGTTAACCATATGAGATAGTAATTAATTCTTGTTAAAGGCATGAGGGAAATGCTTGTTAAACCTAAGGGTTCATGGAATTTCATTAAACCAAACGGAGAGGCAGTAGTGGGTTTAGGACGTGGGAGTGTGGGGAGTTGTGGCTCTCGTAACTGGCCGCTTCTTCTCTTTATAAACCCTTCCCCTCGCAGCAGAATAGCTTTTCCTTTTCTTTCTCTTGCCTTCTCTTCTCCGTTGTTCTTTCTCTGGCCTGGCCGAAGGTGTTGGAGATTTGGAGGAGAAGCTAGGGAGGTTAAGGAGAAGTTTCGTTGTTGTTGGTATAACCCTTAGAAACTTCGAAACCACGGTAAGTTTCCTTCTCACCTGCAATATAATCGTTAGGATAAATTCTATGTTTTGTTGTAGGATAACTAGTTCCTGGGTTACATGTTTAAGATTTGTAACGATGATCACTGATAAACTATGTTATGTTCTGCATGTTAAGATTTACAGCATGTTGTAGTTTAAATAGGTTTTATCTTCCTGATCGTATGTTAGTTGTAACAAAGTTTAAGGTATTTCATGTATATTGTATTGTATGTTGTTAAACCTAGGCTACTGTTAAACAATCGATCTTGTTATATAGGTTGTTAGAGAACAGAAACACTGGTAATCGACCTGTTGGTCGATTACCAGAGGTGTAATCGATCGGTTGATCGATTACACGCTTTAACGAGGAATGAAATCGCGACTCTTAATCGATCACCCGATCGATTAAGAGGCCGTAATCGATCGGCTGATCGATTACGAGGCTGTAATCGATCGGTTGATCGATTACCAAGCCTACTGTGGACACGTTAATGAGGGAATCGATCTTCTGATCGATTAGGCTCCTGTAATCGATCGGTTGATCGATTACCAAGGCCACTGTGATGAAAAATTTGAACAGAATTGACCCGTGGATCGATTTAAAGCCTAGCAATCGATCTTGTGATTGATTACAGGGATATAGGTCCTCTGGTTTGGTCAGTTATGGTGAATGAAGCTTAATGAAGCTAACTCCTATGAAGAAAGTGCAACCAAACCTAAGTTAAGGTTTAAATGTGATTAGACATATGATTTTTCATAATACCTTATGTCGAATTCATGTAATGTATGACGTGAATGTTCACTATGAATGAAAGAAAGATGTTATGGAACATTCATGTTATGATGGAAAAGGAAAAGTATAAAAAGTATTTTACTTTGAATGAATGGCTTGTACCGGAACCCGAAAGGGATCCAAGGGATGGGCTCCAAAAGTTGCCCCTAGGTCGAAGGACATCTGAGAAGACCTAGTAACCGTGTAGTCGGGATTAGCTACCTCGTACTACTTGGTATGTATGCGCGCAAAAGAAATGAATGGGTACAAGCCAGGGATCCCCAAAGATGATGATGATTATGTTTATCTATTAAGATAATATTTTTCAAAAAGGCAAAATGATTTCTATGTTCATGTATATGATGTAAATGTCAAATGACTGATTATGCCTGTTTAGGAAATGTTGACATGCTTGTATGCTTTAAGGTTATGTTTTATGTAACGATGGATTTTGTGAGTAGGAAAGGAACTTACTAAGCTTTATGCTTATAGATACTTTCCTTATATTGCAGATCCAGTTAACAGGTACTGAGCAAATGGGAGGCAGCAGGACAGGGCGGTGAAGATGTGTGTGGTGGTGACTTGACCAAGCCTTGGCCATGCAACAATTTTATAATTGCATGTTAAACAATGTCTTTAATATCATGTTTAGTTTAACTTTACAATCTAGAATTTGCCATGCAACCTAGGTTAGTTTTTTGTTGTTATTCTGTTATCATATATGAACTCTGTTTTAATAGTAGTTAAGTTTCCGCTGCAAAGTTAAATTTTCCATATATGATAGTGTAATGTATGAATGAATGTAAGAACTGTAGCGTCCGTCAAGGGCCCACGTAAGGGCGGGCGTTACAAGGTATCATATAAGCAATGTCATATCACAGATACACATAGTAATCCATATGCATGATCATGTTATGCAATGTGTCAATCAAGTGTCAATACAAGTGCACAATCACTTCATAATGTAATCCACACATATACGGTCCAATGCAAGTATATAAATCTCATCATGCAAATATGTGTATGTAATGCATCAGTCTACACTGGCTCCCGCGCCTCATATATAATGAGTCGGAGGTGTATGACAATAGCGGGTGGCTATGAATCCAGCACTACAATAAAGTAGTCTGGTAGCACCCTTAGTAGGTAGCCCCGTCAAGAGCTACGTATAATACCTATGGTCAGTGCTATCCTCAATACTCGTCTAGAGAATCACTCTCGGCTGCGTACAGGCCATACAGCCGGGCTACGTACAGGCCATATAGCCAGACTGAGTACCACCCCATCGTGGTGTCGAGATCACAGCTCATCACCGTAGCCACCTATATCACTATAGGCCAACTACCGGCACGATACACCCTATATTTACAATCAAGCTCATGCGTAATGCGACATGATCAAGTCCAATACATCCCCATGTTAATTAACACCAATGATAGATTTACAATAATGATGATAACTCAAGCATCATAAGGATATAAACAGAACTGATAATAAGGTCAAAGAAATACGATCAAGCATGTGATAAACATGAGTATCGAAAGCATCTAATCTATAACAAGTATAAGAGCATGATAAGTAACCTAATCACTAGAAATGAAAGGAAGCATGCACTGTAAATAGGAAGAGACTGTATTGACTAAATACAGTAGACTATCCACCTGTAATCGCACGTCGTATAGAACCTCCAGAAAATACTATTCGTATCGTATCGAAGTTCTATAATCGCTCAGGACCTGCAAAAGAGTAATAACAACTCTAAATGAAATGATACATCAAAGAAATCCTAATCCAACCAAGGAAACTCTAAGGGTTACTTTAACCCTCTTTAACTAACCTTAACTCGGTTTAGACTAATCTAATCCTTAGGTCGATATTAACAAAGGTTTAACTAATCAATCAATTAGTTGTATTAATCGAATCGATCAATACAACTAACCTCATGTTTAATCAAACCTAAGCTAATCAATCAACCTTAGGTTAGACTAATCCAATCTTTAGGTTGATACTAACAGGGATTAACTAATTAATTAATTAATATCATTAATCAATTAATATAATCAATTCCCTATTCGATCAACCCTAGGCTAACCCATATTAGATTAATAGGCATTAACCTAACCAAACTAATCGTGGTTAATTAGATCCAAGTTTAGGTTATCCATAACCTAATCTAAGGGATAAGCTCAACCTTAGTTAACCAATCAATCTAATTGTTAATCTGATTCCTTTTACCATAGATCTACATAAAGCCTAGCAAACTCACAACCGGCTTTAACTAAGAATTTACCTCAAATTCCGAGCAGAACCTTTTCCCTAGCTCAGATCTGTCCAAAATCCTCCTGCCCAATTCCAAGCTCCCTTGTGTTCTGCAAAACCAAGGTATACACAGAACCATACAAGTTCAATAGATCCAAAATCT
This sequence comes from Curcuma longa, assembly GCF_044706935.1. Classification (NCBI taxonomy): domain Eukaryota; kingdom Viridiplantae; phylum Streptophyta; class Magnoliopsida; order Zingiberales; family Zingiberaceae; genus Curcuma; species Curcuma longa. The sequence continues at coordinate 7,336,364 of NC_133872.1, read as the reverse complement.
GATCAACTCAGGCTACACAAAAATCTAACCAAGAACAAACCGGTATTACCAAACAAACTTACCCATCCAGATCTGCCCTAATATTCTTACTCAATTCTTGAATCAAAGTTGCTGTCAACACCAAATCGAGCAGATCCAATCAACCAAGAACATTTGACACGATTCATCAGCCACATCCCATGATACCAGCATTCAAAGACAAGAAGGAACAAGGAACACAGTAGGCGGTACCCGTTTGTAGCTGTCACCGGAGACCAACCAACAACATCCCATCGGAGTTGGAAGGAGCGTCCCCATCACCGATTGAGGTGCTCCCAAAAGCGGAGATGGCTCGGTTTGCTAGGGCCTCCTTGCGCCCTTAACATTGTCGTTGAAAAGGAATCGGGCTGAAGAAATATTCTGCGCGATTTAGGAGAAGGAACTTGCAGCTTCGGCACGGTAAGGAAGGAGACGAAGGCTTCGGCGAAGATGGAAATCACGGCTGGAGAAGCGGTTGGAGAAAGGCTTCGTCGGCGATAGGGTGGAGGAAGAAGAAGGATCGCGTGAGGAAGAGAAGTTCGGCTTCGGCGCGATTTAGGGAAGAACCTTACGGGAGTTAACGGGTTTTAGAACCGGATCTTTTAACCCTTAACCTTATTAACCCATTAATCTTTAGTTGGGCTTTAATCCATTGGGCTTATTAAATTTGGTTTAGCTAATTGGGCTATCCAATTAACTCTAATTAAACCCCCAATAAATTTTCTTAATCTTTTTAAATCAATTAGGGTTATTTACATTTAACCCTTAAAATTAGGGATATTTACAAATAAATCCCTAAAAGTTTCAGTATTTTACATTCTCCCCCACTAATAAAAATTTGGTCCCCAAATTTGTTAGCTTCATACTATAGTGCAAAAGTACCATAGTAATATGTTCTCATTTCCACTCACGAAGAGCGTTTCAGGTCTCGATACATACGAATACCACCCGGATGTATCGCAAACCTAGGATGATGTGCATCCTACAATAACTCCTCTCTTATTGGATGCTCTGGAACACGCAGTCGTCCTCGAGACCGAAGGACTCCGTCTGTATCGCAAGAAAACCCTGACTGTAGTCCGGAATCCACTCTGCTGCGGATGAACTGGAAGTGCTGATCGTTAATCTGTGCAGACTTAATCTTCCCCACTAACGCTGACTGAGCAACCATCGTAACCAGAATACCATGCTGAGTCTAACTATACTCCACAAGTCCAAATCAGAAAACTACCGAACTAAATCAGTAACGACTACCAATTGACTAGCCAGAATCCCACAAGACTTCCGGCTAAGCGCATCTGCAACTACATTAGCTTTCCCTGAATGGTAGCTAATGGTACAATCGTAATTCTTCCGGTCAAGAATCCACACCAAAATCTCCTCATAGGACGTGTCCGGCTGAAGAGGAACAGGTACCTCCCTTAGAGCATATAAAAGGATGAGGTATGTATTTCCGCAACATAGATACATGAAATACACTGTGGACACCCGCAAGTGTCGGAGGGAATGCTAGGTGGTATGTAACCTCGTCAATCCGCTCCAGTATCTCAAGGGACCAATGTATCGTGAAGCTAACTTTTCCTTCAGTCCAAACCTCTTCACCTCTTTCGTGGGTGACACTCGTAACAATACGTGATCGCCCACAAAGAACTCGAATGGCCGACATCTCTGGTCTGCGTAACTTTTCTGTCTATCATAAGCCTCTGACATCCGTCGTCTGATAGTACGCACAAGCTCAGCATCCTGCTGAATACTCTGCGGACCCAAAAACTACCTCTCGCCAACCTCCTCCCATAATACTGGAGATCGGCACGGTCTACCATATAATGCAACAGGTATAGAAATCATGTGAATACATGTAATGTATGTCATATCATACAATACAACAGTCATATATCATACAACGATGTTGTAAACAACAATGCAGTATAACACAACAGTAAATGCAATGGTAGCACCCACACAGGCAGTGCTAAAATGATATAATGATCGCACACACACAGGCAGTGTGTTGCACCCACATAGGCAGTGCTATGGAATCGAGACCATAATATCACTGGATGGACGAGTCCAAAGTCCACCACTAAGCATCAAGCAACGAATAA